>NW_014009193.1:2656-4995 GCF_000611645.1 Monoraphidium neglectum
CCGCCGCTGCCGCACAGTCGGGGCTGTGGCGGTGGCTGTCGTCATCGGCGCCCTGCTCATTGGATTCCTGGCTATGGGCGTGAAGAAAGTGAAGGCAACGCCCTACACCTGCCGCCCCTCGGACGGCAGCGCGTACAACGCCACGTTCTTTGTGGTGAGGCGACGCGGGCGTGAAAATGCGCGCCGCCGCACCTTCGAGCTGTGGGCGAGATATGTGTGTGTGTGTGCGTGCGTTTGTGTGTGTGTTGTTGCGGATGCGTGTGTTGCATGTGTTTGTGTGTGTATGCGTGTGTGTGTGTATGCGTGCATGTGTGTGTGTGTGCGTGTGTGCGTGTGTGCGACGTGCAAGAGGGATGCCGCCAAGGCAGCAGCCCCAGCTGGCCCTGTCAAAGCGCGCGAGGCGCCAGGGCGGCCCCCCTTGCCACACGGGCGACACGCCGCTCCCCGCTTGCAAGACGCGCCCTCGTCTCCGCGCGTTGCACGCCCCCGCCGCCCCGCGGCGGCCGCACCCCAGATCGGCGACTGGGGGCGCATGGGCAATGGCGACCAGCGGCAGGCGGCCAAGATGATGGCTGATGTGGCGGCCTGCATGAGGCCGGACTTTGTCATATCAACGGGGGACAACTTCTACGACAGTGCGTGGCGAGGAAAAATAAACCTGGACTGCTCTTGAGCTTCTCGGGGGGGGGGGGGTCACCTATCGCGGGAAGATCTGGGCGCATTCGCGCCTGCGGCGATGCCTGCTGTTTGCAACCCTCCCCTGCCCCTGAGCCACCCTCCCCCGGCACGCACACCCGACGTCACCCGCTGCCAGCCTCAGCCCGGGCGCGCGTCCTGGTCCTCCTCCCAACCAGGCGGCCTGAATTCGGCCAACGACAAGACGTTCCAGGAGTCGTTTGTGAAAGTGTACAACCAGCCCACAATGAAGGTGGGGGGGCGAGTCAACCGCTTTTATTTCCCAAGCGGCATTGGCACGCTGAAACCGGCCCCCATTTACGCGGCCCAACCCCCTGCTGGTTGTGGCGCAGTGCTGCGCGCATGCCTGCTTCCCTCCTGCCCTGCTGGCCTGCTGGCCTGCTCGCCGCGTCCGCCACAAAGGCCGCCTGCTGCGCACGTCGCCGCACGGCACGCGGGCGGCTGCGTCCCAACGGCAGCCCAATCTCCGAACCCTCCGCCCCCCGTGTCCCGCCACCCTTGCCGTATGCATCCCCCCCTTCCCCCCGCGCCCGGCCCGACAGGACATCCCTTGGTATGCTGTGTTGGGCAACCACGGTGAGACCCAGGGCCGGGACCCGCGTCCAGAATCCGGGGCCCGGGCCGGGGTCAGATCCCGCAGCCAGAACATGCAGCCAGGGCCGGGCGCCGCCGACCCTGACCGCGGCCGACCGTGCGCTCGGTAGAGCACCCGCCCAGCAGGCGAATGCCGCGCCGCGCCCCGCTCGGCTTCCTGCGGCCTCAGCCGTTGCCCGCGAACCGCCCCGGCTCCGATGCCGTCGCCTTTGTTTCCCACTGCCCCAGCGCCGGCTCTGGGCCGCCCGCCCGCCCCGCGCAGCTCCCGCTGCACTCGTCCGCCTGTTGTCCCTTTGGGGGGGGGGGTGCTAACACCGCCTTGTCGCATAACCCACCCCTGCCTTTCCCTCGCACCAGCCCTTCTCTTCCCGTCGAGCTGCGTGACTGAAACGCGCCTTTTCACCTTTAACACTTCTTCCTCCATCTCCCCTCATTCCCGTGTGTTTTGTGTCATTACGTCATCACGTCATCGCAGACTACAGTGACGGCATCAACCCTGCCAAGAAGACGGACTGCGCTGCGGAGCTGCTGTCAGCCTGCCCCGCCGGCTGCTGCTACAGCTCGGTCTGGGAGGTGGGCCGGAACACACACGTGCTCACACACACGCGCATAAACACACACAAACACACACACGCACGCGTGCACGCTCGCGCGTGCACGCGCGCGCCACGATGCTTGCCACCTGCCGGCTCGGAAAGCTCCCCTTGGAACCCTGCCACTCATGTAACCTGGGACGCCTCAATCCAATCACTCCCACCCTCCTGATCATCGCACACAACGTATCCCACATATCAAACGCCCTCCCTGCCGCCCCAGTTCACCGCGAACGCCCAGGACGAGCGGTGGCACCTGGCCAACGGCTCCTGGTCCGTCCCCGGCCTGCCCCCTGGCCTCGCTGACATCATCATGACGGACACCAGCCCCTTCATCAAGCGGTACCTCGCAAAGTCCTGGGCCGGCAACGCGGGTGGGTGCCTGGGGCAGGGGCGGGATCGGGGGCGGGGCCCGGGGCAGGGGCGGGGAGGAGGGCAGGGCGGCCGGGCGCCCTC
>NW_014009192.1:0-4486 GCF_000611645.1 Monoraphidium neglectum
GTTGGGGGGCAGCCGCACGTTTTGGGGCGGAAAAGAAGATGCACTCACCGACGCCACCAGGACACGGAACGACAACACCCGCGCCAGCAAAGGCCGCGAGCCCCCGTCAGACCCGGCGTACGGGCGCCGCGGCCGCGGCCGCAGCCGCGCGGCGACGCTCGCCGGCGGCCCTCCGCGCCCCGCATCGCCCCGACCTGCACCCGAAACCGCCGCCGCCGCCGCGTGGGCGGGATGCTATCTCAAAAATGAGAAGGGATCCGGCGAGGCGGGGCGGAGGAAGAAAGCGCACCTGCTTCAGCACCCCCAGGGCCGCGTCCCGAAAATCAGGCGCATTGAGGAAGAACGCGCACGCCTCCACCACGCTGCCGCCCCCGACGCGCCCCAGCGGCGCCCACTCGACGTAGGACGAGAGCGCCCCGAGCGCCGCGTTGACGACGGCGGCGTGGGCGCGCGCGGCGTCGGGGCGGCCGGACTGGGAGGCGGCGACGCCGGCGGAGAAGTTGTCTTGCAGCAGCTGCGGGGCGCGGGCAGGTGGGGGGGCGATTTCAGGCTGCAGACGCTTTCAGACATTTATCTCAGCGGGGCCAGGGCAATGAGATGGGCTCGGGCGACGCCGCGGATTGCAAGGGCGGCTGCGGGCCAGATCAGGTGTGTGGCCGCCGCCTGCGCCACGGGCAGCGGCAAAACCAGAGAGCGTGCGGCCGCGCGCAGCGTGCACAGCACGCACAGCATGCACATCACGCACAGCATGCACAGCACGCACAGCACGCACAGCACGCACCTTGACCAGCGCGGGGAACACTGTGTCCACGCTGGCCAGCAGCGCGGACAGGAACGAGCGCCGCCAGTCCCCCGTGCGGTCCTCGAACTGCATTATGTCCTCCGCCACAAACTGCAGCACCAGGCAGCTGATCTCGGCCTTTTCAGGGGAAGCCGTCAAGGGGTTTTGGAGGGGGCGGGATGAGAAGGTGCCTAGCGAGGAGCTCCATGTGGCGTGATGCCCAGGCAGGACAAAAAGCGTGAAACTGGGAGTCAACGCAGGCAGGGCCCCGCCTCCACCGCAGCCGCATTGACAAGGGCCTTAAGCCTCGCCGCGCCGTCAGAATCATGTTCACGCAGGCGCCCCCGCCCGCGGCCCAGCCCAGGGAAAGCTTCAGCCGTGACCGCCGGCGGCCACCCTCCCGCCCCTACGCCGCCCCGGCCCACGCCCGCCCGCGCCGCCCGCGCCGCCCACCTGCATCGGCCCCTCCCCCGCCGCCGCGATAAGCTGCGGCAGCAGCTGCCCGAAGCCCTCGGGCCCCTGCTGGCGCACAACACCCGCTAGCAGCATCGCCGCCTTGCTCTTGAGCGCCCAGGCCGCCTGGGCACCCAGGTGGCCGACTGGGGGGGGGGGCGCGGGGGTGTTTCAGGGAGTGCGTTGGGACGAGGCCACGATACGGTGCCAGACGCGTGCACACGCACCACCAGCACCAGCGCTCGCACGTGTTTTGACGTGTGTGCAAGCACGTGCACGAGCGTCTGGTCAATTGTGTGTGCATGCAAACGCAAGCACAAACGTGAATACGTGCACACACACACACACACACGCACACACGCACGCGCGCACACACAAACACACACACACACACACACGCACAAACATGGATGCGCGAACGTGCACACACACTCTCACACATACATGCAAACGACTCAAACAGACACTGCCATATGTTTCCCCGACGTGTGAACACACACACTGCTTTGTGTGCGAGCCGTCCGCATGCACTCCCACACAATTGGGTGCCCCCGCCGCCCGCCGCTCACCGTCTCTCAGGTGTTGGTAGGCCAGCTGCGTGACCTGCTGCTGCTCCTGCGGCGCCAGCTCGCCCCAGCGGTTGCGCACCAGGTACTGCAGCAGCGAATAGGCGGACACCTGGGGGCAACATCATGGGTTGCATTGCGGGGTCGGGTGTCAATGGACGTGCCACCCACACCAGGCGGAGGGCTGAGCGTGCACGAGGGTTGTGCCGCGCGCTCACTGTGGGCCAGCGCTGAAGAAGAAGAGGGAGGGGGTGAGGGTGCGGCATGGGAAGACCAGGTGCGGGGCTCGCGCATGCAGAGCAGGAGTTTGTGGGTGCAGGGCGGCTGCCTTGGTGAGTTGTCACCCAGAACGCATGTAGTCGCACGCGTGCGTCCAGGTACCGCCATTGGTGCGCGCATCAGCAAACAGCAGCGGCGGCAGCGGTAGCCGCAGGACGCTGGAGAATGCTTGGCGGTGGCGTCGGGAAGGTCGCCCTGCCAACTCTGCGCATTGCCACGGCAGCTGAGCGGAAGCTGCGAGGGAGCTGGCGCACCTGAACCTCCAGGGCGTACTGCGTGCCCGTCAGCACGGCGGCCGCGAACACGGTCGAATGGATTTCGCCATGCTTCAGCTGCGGCGGCGAGAGTAGCGGCGGTGCGATGCACGTGGGCGGTGCGGCGTGGTGCGGGCGTGGTGCGGCGGCAAGCCGCCCGCAGCACAGGACGGGGCGGCGCGGGTCGTGCGGCAGCCAGGAGCTGGTGGCAGAGCTCAAGTTGGCATGGATTTGATGTAAGCGGTGTTGTGGCGCACCTGCTCGAAGAAGCGGACGGCTTCTGTCCGCTGCTCCTGCGTCGACGCCGCATTGTGCGTGACGGCGGTCGCGCTGACGATGCTGTCTGCAAGCTGCTGCGCGGCGGCTTGCATGACTGTGGCTGACTGTTTTGCAGTTTAGTTATGTAACTCTCTGAAGGGGCCGCCCGCCAGTGCCGTAGATCTGCTCCGTCCACGCTATCCCATCGATCGTCTATGCAATCATCGCGAGGCCTCGAATTGTTGGCTCAGTAAATGCTTCGATGCGCTTTCAAGCGGTATACTTAAGGTCGACGCACACTCGGGCTGAGATCAACGCATCAAGCTTGGGGACTGATGAAGAGTGAATTAAGCATCAAGTGATGCATTGGCTCTAACGTCTGCATGGCTGTCAGCAGAGCAGCGGGCCCACAGCTGCCGGATTATTGGCATGCCTTGTGCCCTCCCCGAATCCTCCCTGGCAGTCTCCTGACAGGGGGTGGGGGCGGGGGGGTGCCACCTGCACACGCTGGCTGCTATGCCCAAGGCAACGTGCACAGCAGATGAAGTTACCACGAGTACATATGATAAGCACGCGAGTTTGCACCGCCACGATGAGAGATGCAGAGGGGCGACCGCTCCATGTGGCCACTGGGCCAGCATGATCCTGCCCACATCAAGGGAGTGAGCAAGCAGCAGCCGACCATGCATCAACATGCAATATGATATGCAACAGGCGTCCGCCCACAGCCCTCCATGCAGCAACGGGCATGGCCGGTAAGCATGGCCGGTAAGGACGCAAAATTGTGGCGTCAGGACACACCACACTCCCATATGCTTGGGGCGTGCGCCGTCAGCTGTCGTCAAAGTATGCGCCCCATGCATATGCCCCATGCTGCCGACACGCTCAACACACACACACAAACACACACATGCGCATGCGCGCGCACACGAGCCACACCACTGCCGCATGCCCACGAATCACGGCCAGAAATGCACCCCTCTGCCCACCCATGCGGTTCACAAAGCTCAAGGGCACTCCACGGACCATGCGCGCACCCCACGAGCCACCAGCCACCAAGCATCCTCCCCCTCCGAAAACAAAAGCCATTCAACACACAGTCTCAACACCACAACCCTCCGCCTCGCCGGCGGGCAGGGGGTGGTACGCCAACGCCGCCAAGACCCCCCTCATCATGCCGCCTCGCCGGCGGCAGGGAGGGGGTCCGGGCGCTGCCCCCCAACCACTCGTCTACATCAGCCCCCTCTACCGGCCAGCCAGCCAGCCGCCTCCCAACCCTGGGAGCGTCCCCGCCGCCACCCCGCCGGCGGCGCCCCGCTGGCGCTGGCGCGCGCGCGCGTGCGCGCGCCGCCCCCTCACGCCGCCTCATCGGCCGCGGGAGCGAGGTACCCGAGCCCCATCTGCCGCAGCGCCGACTGCACCGCAGCTTCCTCCGCGGTGCCCTCGGCCACGCCCTCAGACAGCACCATCAGCGGCCCCACCGCGTGCTTGTGATACAGCGCCCGCTTGAGCGAGCTGTCGAAAGCGAGGACCGTGATCAGATTGCACGCGTGCGCCTTGGCGCGCAGCGCCAGCGCCGCCGCCGCAGCCGCCACGGCGTCGCCGGCGGCGCCGCCGCCCTTGGCGGCGGCGGAGGGGGCCGAGAGCTCTCCGCCGGCCGGCAGGCGGAGCACGTTCACGATCGCGTCGACGACGCCGCCGCGCGCGAGCGCCTCGCGCTGGCCGAGCGACAGGGCGTCGAGCGCGGCCATCGCCTCGGCGACAAGGGGCAGCGGCGCGGCGCCGTGCGGCGCGGCGGCGGCGCCGACGAGGCGGGGGATGCCTTCCAGGCCCATTAGCGCGTCTGAGAACGCGGGGTGCAGGGTCACGAGGACCCTCGCGAGCCGTGCGGCGAC
>NW_014009191.1:0-2458 GCF_000611645.1 Monoraphidium neglectum
GCCCCGCCCCTGCAAACCCCCTGGCCCCCCGGTCGCGCTCCACGACTGCAGTCGCCCATGCCGCTGTGCATTTTTTCCCGGATGCTTAATTGCTGATTGCATTTGGCCCTGGGGTTGACCAGCCGGGTGCTCGCGTGGCCCACTGTTTGCATGCAATGACGCAGCTGGATTTTCAACCCAGTGCCGAACATGCAACTATTTGCTCAACCCCACCCTGTTGTGCGCGCCGCAGATGGTGCTGCTACTGGCGGAGGCCGGCGTGCGCATGCGGGGCCAGAGCAAGCCCTTCGCCTTCGCCTCCGAACAAGTGGGTGCTCGGGGGTGCCGCGCTCTTCAGCCTGCCGCGTGTGCTCCGCTGCCGGTGTAGCGCGGGCGGCGCTTGCGCGTGCGTGCTGCCAGCTGCAGGTCCCCGCCATTCCTGCGCCCGCCGGTGTCTGTTTGACAACCTACACGCAAGTGCTATCTCCTCTTTCTCTGTCATGACTGTATAACACACGCACGCACATGTGCGCATGCAGGCACACACGCACACACATGGACGCGCGCACGCACTCACATACACACACTGAGACACTACCACGACCACCCATGCGCGCCTCATTCCTGCTGCATCCTTCCAATCAACCACCCTACCAACCACCCACGCACCCCCTACCCCCTTGCCTCCCCTCCCCAGGTCCTGCCTCACGCCGCCCGCCTCCTGGGCTACAAAGCCACCTACCCCGAGTACACCAGCGGCCCCGCCGCCCAGCAAGAAACCAACGCCCAAGCGCCTGCCAGTGGCTCGGCGCCGCCCTCGGAGCGGCGAGAGGAGCTGTGAGGCGCCCGCGTCGCGGGTCCGGGGAGGGGCCGGTTTCAAAAAAGACGCAAGGGCGCACGTACGTGGGGGCTCCCTCCCGAGCCTGACGGGCGCTCCGTTGGGCGGCTGCTCCTGCGGCCGCTGCAGGGGGCGTGTCGCGCAGGCTACTGCCCGAGCTCGCGCCCCTCTGGCCACCAACGTCGCGTGAACCTTCAAGAATTGCACAGGGGACGATCCACCCGCAGGGGCGGCGCAGGAGCCGGCGTCGCAGGGGTGCGAAGCGTGCAGTTGTGTGGTCAAAGCACACATTGCAATGCAGGCATCTTCAAAAATGGTAATTGATGCAGCGGTGATTCTTCTTGGGCCCGTCGCTGCTGCTGCAGCGATGGGCCAAGGTCTGGGTGGAGGGGATAGATTCAACATTTGAGAATCAAGAGCCTGCGCTTCCGAATCAGTCTTTGCAAACAATCAAGCTGCAACACTGATGCCACACTGAACCATTGTGATCAGCAAGTGATCACAGTCACAAAGGGCAAGACAGGCACACCATAAATGTTTGTACCGAGGGTGGCCGCAGGACAGGTTCAATTGAATACAGCAGCCGAGCAGTGCATGCTTGTCAGTTTCAGGAAGGCAAGCTATCCATTAGGATGCGCACCGCCTGCAGCCGCGCGTCAGAGCAGCTGCCACCCCGGCCCCAACGCCGTCCTCACCCCATGCTTCACTTCATACAGCACCACCCACTCCCGGGGCCAACCCCTTACAACCTCCCCCTCCTCTACGCCAACCCGCCGCCGCTGCGCCCGCCTGCCGCGCGCCCGTGCGCCGCCCCAACGAGGGCTGTGGCCGCCGCCGGCGGCATCACTCCCAGCAGCGGTGGCGTCACCAGGGGCGCCGCCGCCGCCGCCGTCCCGGGACACTGCGGGGTCCCACTCGATCTGTGCCTTCACGAAACAGTCGCCGACCGCGTCCACGCGCGGCGCGCGGGACACGGCCAGCACGGTCCCGCGGAACAGGACCATCCGCTCTCCCGGCCGCGGGCCCTCCTCCTCCCCGCCCTCCTCCTCCTCCTCCTCCTGTTCATCCTCCCTTTCGCCCGCGCCGCCGCCGCTGCTCTCCGCTGGGCTGCCGCCCGCGTCCCCGCTGCCGCCTGCGTCCCCGTCGCCGCCATGCAGCAGGCGCGAGTGGCAGTAGTACCAGCACCCCACGCGCCTGTCCTTGCACACCTGCTTTATCCTGGGCCCGTAGCGCTCGTAGAACCCCCGGCTGAAGGGGTTTGATGCCGCCCCCGCCTGGTCTGTTCTGAACAGTGTCCCGGTAACGTCATCGGTAGTCACCGCGCCCGCCTCGGCGGCCGCCGCCCCCGCCCCGCCTGCAGGACGGCCCTCCGGCGCCTCGTCCGCGCGGCTGCGAGGCGCCGCGGCGCTCCGTGCCGCCGGCGCCGGCGCCGATGCCGACGCAGGCGTGGCCGGGCCGCCCGCGGGCCGTGAGAGGGGGGACAGGTCCGGACGCGCCCGTTTCACCTGGGCTGGGGGCGGCTTTCGGAGGGGTGCCGGCGCGGGCGGCGGCGTCTTCGACGCGCCAGAGCTGCCGACGCGCGCCCGCTTCAAAGGGGGGTGCGCGGCAGGCGTCGCGCCGCGGCCCCCGCCCGTCCCCAGG
>NW_014009191.1:2723-4750 GCF_000611645.1 Monoraphidium neglectum
GGCTGCTGTCCAACTCGTCCCGCCCGTCCCCCGCGGCCCGCCGCGGCTGCTGCGGGCCCCGCCGCCGCCCCGGCCGCGCCGCGTCCGCCGCGGCGGCCCCGACGGCGGCCGCGGCGGCGCGCGCTTCGAAGGCGCCGCCCGCCGACATCGTCTCGTCCGCCTGGGCGCGCGGGGCGCATGGCCGTGGGCACAAAGATAAGACGGCCGCGGCACGTGGGAGGGAATTGGCGCAGCGCAGCCTCGCGAGCATCGACCGCTCCGCTGGCGACCCGGTTCAGAAACGCTGTCTCCGCGGCCTAGTCGACGGCCCGCAGATTTTTCTGTGGCGGTGACGTCCCAGCAGGTGCGGCTGCGTGCGGCGCCACCACACACAGGCCCGGCCAGCGGCCATCCGCCCGTGGGCACGGGTGCATCATACACACAGCATATGCCGCTCTGTCGTCTCGCCGCCGTCCGGCCCCATGATCTGGGTCAGATCGCAGATCACAGATCTGGATCACGTCCCCACCTTGTTGACGACCACGATGCCGTAGCCCCCGTGGTTGCTGATGATGGGCTTGGGGGTCCCTGGAACGTCCGCAGCAGCCCGTGATTGAATGATTACAAGAAAGCGGGCGATTGTGGATGATGAATGAAGACGAGGGGTGCAAAAACAGCCGCCTATGCACGCGGGTGGAGGTGCACGTGGGACCCCCACAACCCTGTGCGAGCGCTTGGCTGGATCCTCCGCGCCGCGGACCAACGTCACGCTTGCCCACTCCCCCCTTCACACCGTCCCGCAGCGCACCCCGCCACACGCGCGCCGCGCGCGTCCCGGGCGGCGGGCGGGCGGGCCGCCGCGCCGCCGCGCGCTGTGGGCCGGGGGCGACTGGACGCTAACCCCTGAACCCTGAACCCTTGGGGGCGCCCACCGTGCGCCACGTTGCCGGGCACCAGCACGAGGCACCAGCCCCCGGCCGTCGCTGCCTGCAAATCCACCACCAGCCGCGCCGGCGGCACGGCAAAGCACCAGCCGGTGTCCCCAGAACTTCCGCTCCCGCCGCTCCCGCCGCCGCTCCCGACGCCGCTCCCGCCGCTGCTCGTGCCGCGGGCGGCGCCCGGGGAGAAGCAGATGGTCTCCGGCAGTCCGAAGTCCGAGGGCTGGTCCGTGTGCACGTCGGCCCAGTAGTCCTGCGGGGGCGCACGACGCAGTCCGGGGTGACGCACGGGTAGACGCATCACAGTCGGCGACGGAAAACGGGCGGGAGGGGGCCGTGGAGGGCAAGGGGGGCGGAAAGTGCGCAGGGCGGTTCGGGTTGGCCGTATCGCGGGTCTCGGCCGCCAGGAGATCGACCGTCGACATCACCAGGACCCTGAACCCTGAGCCCTGAACCCTAAACCCTAAGATCTGGGCCGTGCGAGCAAAGCCTGGAGGGGCAGCTTCCCCTCGCGGGCGCCCGCAGCGCCAGACGCCCGCGCGCCGCGCCCGGCGGATGCCACGGGGTGGGGGGCGGAAGAGGGAGGCCTCCCGGGCTAAGCAAGGGGCTGCGCCCCGCTGGGCACACCGCTGCCTCCGGCCGCCCCTGTTGTGGGGCCACGCGCCTCACCCGTGATACGCCTAGCAGCGCCGCAGGCGCCGCCGCGCGCTCCTCGGGGGTCATGCCCGGCAGGAGGCCCGGCATGCAGTACGCGTCCGTGGCGGCCCGCCTCAGCGCGCCCGCCCGCGGCGCGAGCGACTCCTCTGTGGGAGGGTTTGCAGGTGAGATCCGGAAAGTACGGTTCAGGGGTCGGGGTTTAGGGTTTGGGTTAGCACCGGTGGCGCAGCCCCCGGCCAGCCACGAGTGCCAGTGCTTGCGAGCTGAGCATAAGCCCGTCGCGGCGCCGCACGAGCGATGCTGGGCGCTCTGCGTTCTGCACGAGGGGCCGTCTGGGGGTGCACTTTCCACCCGTGCGTGTTTGGTTGCGGGCGGCCGACCCACCTGCATCAACCAGGGCGCGCGCCGCGCCCAGCACCAGCGCACGCCCCGCGCCGGCCCCCAGGCCCGCGC
>NW_014009190.1:0-4486 GCF_000611645.1 Monoraphidium neglectum
CCCCAGACCTTCGGCGAGCACGAGCCTGCGCCCCAGTTCGCCTTCCCCCCCTCCGACCCCGCCACTGTGCCGGCCGAGCGCCCGTCCGAGGGCTACGCGCCGCTTCTGCAAGTCGGCGGCGGCCTGGCAGGCCCCATCGGCGGCGGCGCCTACGAGGGCGCCGGCGCCGGCGGCGCCTCGGGGGCGCCGTCGAGCGCCGTCTCGCGCCTGCGCGAGCGCTTTGAGGGCGGCGCGGGCGGCGACGAGAGCGGCGCCGGCTACGACCCGGTGGGTTTGGGGTTTGGTAGCTTGAGGGGAGGAGGGGATGTGGGGTGAGGGTCGGATTGTGGGCCCAATGAAAGGGCCTTTGTGCCTGGCGTGAGCTTTGGACACAAGCCCTGCAGCCGCTGGTTGCCCTGCCGACTTCTCGTATTCATCCCACATGCTGCCATCCAGCGCGCAATTACTGTGTTACCCTTGACCTCATTATCAAGAAAGTCACCATCCACCCACCTTTTGCCCCTCCCCCACGTCCCCCTGCCGACTCCATGCAGAGGGACTCGGCCTTCGAAGACCCCGCTACGACCGCCGCCGGCAGGCTGCGCGACGCTGCCGCCACCACCTCGGACCGCGCGACCGGCGCGGCGTCCTCCGCCGCCGACACCGCCCGCGGCGCTGCCGCCGGCGCCGCCGGCGCGGTCGCCGGCGCGGCCGGCGCTGCGCGCGACGCGGTCGCGCCGCATGCCGCCGCCGCCAGGGACTATACGGTAGACACCGCCACTGCGGCCAAGCACCGCACCGCCGAGGGCGGCGCGTCCGCCTACGACACGGCCGCCAACACCGCCGCGGCCGCGAGGGACAGGACGGTCGAGGGCGCCGCCTCGGCGCGCGACACGGCCGTCGACTATGCCACCGCAGCAAGGGACAAGGCGGCGCAGGGCGGCACGGCGGCCTACAACACGGTAGCTGACTATGCAAACATCGCCAAAGACAAGGCTGCGCAGGGCGGTGCCGCCGCGTACGACGCAGCAGCGAACACCGCCGCCGCGGCGAGGGATAAGACGGCCGAGGGCGCCGCCGCGGCGCGCGACACGGCCGCGGACTACGCCGCCGCGGCCAGGGACAAGGCCGCGCAGGGCGGTGCGGCCGCCTACGACACGGCAGCTGGATACGCAGACACAGCGAAGGTGAAGGCAGCTGAGGGCGGCAACGCCGCATACGACGCCGCCGCCAGGGCCGCCGCCGCGGCCAAGGAGAAGGCCGTCCAGGGTGCTGCCGCCGTGCGCGACGCCGCGGTCGGCGCCGCCGCGGGCGCCGGCGCCGCGGCCTCCAAGGACAGCCCGCCCCAGGACGGCACCGGCGCGTTCAACGCCGGCGCCAGGACTGGCGCGGCGGTGAGGGACCAGGCCGCAAGCACCGCGGCGGTTGCGCGGGACACGGCCATCGGCATAGCGCTGCTCGCGAAGGACAAGGCAGTGGAGGGGGCCACCGCCGCCTACAACGCCGCCGCGAACGCGGCAGGCGTGGGCAAGCAGAAGGCGGCGGAGGGCGGCGCAGCTGCCTACGACAAGGCGGCCGAGACAGCCGCCGTCGGCAAGCAGCAGGCTGCAGACACCGCCGCCGCGGCGCGCGACGCGGCGCCGGGATACGTGGCCGCGGCGCAGGACAAGGCGAAGCAGGCCGCGGCGAGCGCCTACGACACGGCCGCTGGCGCGGCCGCAACGGCTAAGGACAAGGCGGTTGGCGGCGCCGCGGCGCTGCAGCAGGGCGCCCAGCGCGGCGCTGACGAGGCGCGCGGCACCACCACCCCCTCTGGCCCTGCCGGTGACGACGACGTTGGCGCTGAGTCATCGAGCTACGCCGGCTCCGCGGCCGCCGCGGTGCGCGGCGCGGCTGCAGCCGTGATCGGCGCGGCCGGCCGCGTGCAGCAGGGCGTCACTGGGACGGTGTCCAGCCTCTTCACGCCGGGTGACCGCGACCAGGCCGGGAAGATCGAGAAGGTGGGGGAGGAAGACGAGCGGCTGCCTGGTGACGTCACTGCCGGCGCCGGCGGCGGTGGTGTGGCTGCCATCAAGGACTCTGTTCTCGGCCATGAGAAGGGAGCCGGGACTGGTGTGGGCGCTGGTGGAGACTCGGCCATCGGGGGTGGGGTTGAGGAGGAGGGGCCCGGCGCGGAGAGCCGCGCCGCGGCCGCGCGGCTGGCGGCCATGACGCTCGGCGAGCCCGTCGTCGTGGGCACCCCCGTGCGCGACGTCGGCGCCGGCCCCCTCGCCGCGGACGTTGGCGGCCACGGCGCCAGGGCGGGGGGCATTGGCTCGGTGCCTGCCGTGGTGGGCGGGGGCCTTGGGGAGTTTGGGATTGACGAGAGGGGCATTGCCAAGCCCGGGGAGGGCGCTTCGGGTGTGCCCAGGATCTGAGCGGGTGTGTGCAGGCACGAGGGGAATTGTCTGTTGGCCTATTGATTTTATAGGGTTCCACGGCTGCTTTGTCTACCAGACTTGGGTTTTCCAGGCTGGGATGGGATGAAGGGCAGGTGCAGCCCTGGATATGAATAGCGCGTGTTTTGGCGCTATGATTTGTGCACAGGATCTGCGATATGGTGCGACAACGAGGGTGTTTGTTTGATCTCATACAACTGCTATCCTGTTGAGGCTGAGCGGCTGCAGTGCTGATGTATCTAGTAGTCCTGAGTTCGACATTTCATGCTGCCAACACGCCTTGTGCGTGGGTGACTGCTGCAAACCGCACCATGAGTGGGGTGAGAGGATGCATCTTGGTTTGTATATATGTGTGCATCTGCGTGCCCTGCTATTGCGCCTGGCCATAAGGTGTACAGTAACAGTATCCTGTATGCACCACGTGGGTGGATATATACAACTGATATGATAGGTAGAGTTAGCACAAAAAAAGCTGTAGACTCACCTGACTGGCAAGTTGTGGTCAGGTTGAGATGAGGCGTGCAAGCAGGCATGTGTGCCGTCCAGATCTTATGATTGTGACACATGTGGAGGGCCCGCAGAAGCAAACAACCACATCAAAAAGGCACATATAAAGCAGCAGAGCAGCTGCAGCTGATGCAGTTGGCGTGCAGTCTCAGCACAAGGCAACATCGATGAGTGACGTCATTCCATCAGCAACGCGTACACAAACGTGAACCTCACAGCAACCCGGCCTGCGAAAATTCTGCGTATCACAAGATTTTTTGATGGGTTGTGGTAGCTTGCAAAAGCTGATCTGTCTTGCTGTGCTCTTCACGCCCGGCCTTTGTGCAGTGCCCGGATCGTCTGCGTCCGACTGCAATCAGGAGTGCGATTGGAGCGCGAAGATCTCAGGCATGCCGTCAGCAGTGGTGCTGGGAGCGACCGGCGCAGTCGGCGCACAACTGTGGCAGCAGCTGGCCGGGAGCGGGACGTGGTGCGGGCGCGACACGGCTCTCGTCATCATCTGGGATGCCCGCGGCTGCCTAGAGCTTCTTATCTCCCATCCCCTGCCACAGCTGTTCGCCTATGCTGCTGCCGCTCCCTGCCCTGTGCAACGTACCGTAGCGTGCCCAGCGCTCCTGCACGCTGCCTCTCGCCGTTTGCAGCCACGGCGCCGTTTGCAGCCACGGCCCGCCCCCGCCACCCTCTCCGTGCCCAGCCGCACCACACCCAATCAACGCCGCGGCGCCCGCGCCGGCAACCCGTTCCCCGGGACCGCCCCCCGCAGGAGCAAAGTGACCACTATCGGCCGCCGCGCCCCCGAGGATTCGGGCTCTCACAAGGCGGAAGTGGCGCATGTCACGATTGACCTGGGTCAACTCGGCGGCCCCGAGGCGGCGGCGGCGCTGGCGGGCGCGGACGCGGTGTTCTGCGCTCTGGGCACGACGCGCGCGGTGCGCGACGGGAGGGGGGGCGGCCTCTGCTGGGGGGGGCGGGGCGAGCCCGGGGCTGGGCGCGGCGCCGCGCAGCGGCCAGTGTGGCACAGGGATGCGGGTACGTGCGGGGCCCGCGGTCGGCCCGCCGCCGCCTTGGCTCACGGGGCCGCCGATAGGGTCGGGACGCAGCCCCTCGCTTTCCCGCCGTCCTGCGGGCCCGCTGCCTACCCCGCGGCCGGCCGCTCAAACGTCGCCCCCCCAATATGTGGTGTGTACGGGGGCCCCGCAGGACGCTGGCAGCGCGGAGGCGTTCAAGCGCGTTGACTACGATTACGTAAAGGCGGGGGCGGAGGCTGCCAAGAGGGCCGGGGTGCGGTACTTTGGGCTCGTGTCGGCCCAGGGTGAGTGGGGCGCTGTGGCACTGGGATCTCTTTCATCTGTTGTGTTGGGATCATTTCTCATCAGTCGGGCAAGGGGGTGGGGGTGGGCAGCAGGACGGATGGGGTGAGCGAGGGGGAGAAGGAGCGGGCCAGGGGCGCGCCGACGCGCCTGCGTTTCGATCGCCACCAGTTGGAGCTCCGGCCGGCGCGTCAGGCGGCGACAGGGCGCCGAGAGGGCGTCCCCTCTCCCGCCCCCGCGGCACCGCATGGC
>NW_014009189.1:0-4485 GCF_000611645.1 Monoraphidium neglectum
CCGCCGCCCCGCGTCGCGGCGCCGCGCTCGCGCCCGCGCTCGCCGCGGCGCTGTTGCGCGCGTGGTGTGCCATCCGCGGCGGCGGCGGCGGCTCCGCCGCTGCGGCCGATGCCCAACCGAAAAAGGCGGCGGCGGCGCCGCCGCCGCGGCGGCCGCCGCACGGGCCTGTGCTGGACGGGCTGCTCACCACGGCGGTCGAGGAGGCGATCCTGAGGCGCGAGAAGCTGCTCGGAAGCTACTGGCTGGCGTACGACGCGCTCGACGGCGCCGGCTGCAGGGCGATGCTGACGAGGGACGTAACGCTAGTCCAGGTGTGTGGGGATATGCACAGGTTTAGATCTTGAACAGCGAAGTGCGCGGGCGTGACAAGGCGGTAGCTCCCTGGCAACGAGCGGCGTTTGTCAGTATCTGGGGGCTGCCGTTCTGCGGCCCCGCTGTGCTGGAGGCACGAGGCTCGACAGCCGACGAGCGCGCCGCGGATCACAAGCACACACCGCCAATCCATCCTCGACCCCTCACCTCACCACCCCCTCGCTCCCCTACAAAACGATGCGCCCTGCAGTTCGCCATTGGGTCGGCCATCCTCTCCAACACGCCCACCCACCACAGCCACATGGCTCACTCGTTGGACACCCTGGCGGCGGCCAACTACGTCCCGGGAAACAGCTACAGGTGGGTTCTACAATACATTTACATAATGTATGGTTATGTGAGCTTTTTTTTGAATATACCCCAAAGTTGGGCAGGGCAGCTTGAGGTCACCTTGTGACATTCCCATACAGCAAGGCAAGGCTTGCATCATGCACACACGACCACGCAACTGGATGCAATCTGTTAGGTTATGTTATTGTTCAATTGATTCACAACGTTTGGGCTCTGCTTGCAGTGTGCATTGTTTGTGGCGTGTGGCGCATGCAGGCAGATGCGCATCCATGCCCGCCAAGCTGAACCTGAATACGCTCCCATGCCGCCACAGAGGCGCGGCCCGGGCTCTGCCTAGGCTCTGCGGACCTCACCTTTTGCTGCAAACGACCACACCCAAGCACGCCCCCATCCCCTACCCCTGCAACCTCCCCTGCCAACTCCGCCACCCGCGCTGCGCAGCTACTACAACCCGTTGGCAGCCGCCGCGGCCCCCAGCACCGGCGGCGGCGGCGCGCTGCCGCTGGCGCCGCTCAAGGCCGTGGCGATGGACAGCGGGACTTGGCCCATGGACGGCGGCGGGGTGGCGACGTGCCGGGAGCAGGTGCGCGCATGTGTGTGGGGGCCGCTCCGTGGCGGCTAGGGCCTCTGTATGTCTTCTCCTACTGGGCGCTCCGACTGGCATGCTGCATTCCAGCATCTTGCCGACGCCCCTTCAACCCGACCCTCAAAGTGCATGCCGCCGGCTGGCGAGGCTGGCGCGCTGCTGCTGTCAGTGTGTACTCGCCAGTGCATTTGCTCATCCCCTGGTCAAACTCCTGATTGAATCCCAGCCAGTTCCCCTTGACGACAGACCCCTGGTCAAACCCTGGTCAAACCCCGGTCAAATCAGGTGTGCCAGGGCACCGACGACATCAGCTGGCACGCGGAGGCGGAGGTCGCGCATGATCTCAAGCAGGTCATCATCAAGATGAGGGCCCAGCCCAATGTGACGCAGGTGCGTTTCACAGGAATGGTTTGATCGATGTTGGTCGTGTTGTTTTTTTTGTTTGGTCTCATCAGGCATACAAGGGTTTTTTTGTGTTGAACAGGCATGTGAATGCTGCGGGTGCACGGCTGTCACGACTCAGGGTGTGCAGGCTGGGGGAGGAGGCAAGCCAAGGACAGCGCGCTGCGGGCGACCGGGCACTAGGATGCAGCGGCAAGGGTGGCATTGGTGCGGCGGGGAGGTTCCTAGGTGCCAGACCTAAGGGCCAAACCTAGGATTCTTTTTAAATCAATACCTGCGCCCGCACACTCCCTGATTCTTCCTTTCACTCGGTCGTAACACCGCCAGGTGGCGCTTACTATCCAGTGGGACACGCAGCACGACAGCCCCAACCAGAGCACCTTCTGCTCAGTGCCCTACACACAGCTCACGCGCCGTGCGTACATCACCACCCCCGACGCCGTGCGGGAGCGGTTCCTGCCGCTGTGGCGCTGGCTGCTGATCGCGCTGCGCAAGGTGCGGGCCAGACGGCTGGCCAGGGGTCACAGCTTGATGCCTTGGTCAACCCGCTGCATACAACAATTCTTCCCTCCACTAGGAGCAAGCTCACAACTCGACTGAACAATTTGCCCCTCCCGACCAACAAAATGCACACGAACACACACACAAACCATCAACCCCCCCACACTCAAAGGCCAACACCACCAGTGAGGGCGCAGACTCTGTCGCAACAGGGGAGTGCTTTGCGGGGCTCTGGCGCTACTTCCAGGTTGGTGGGGTGCAGTGCACCCTGGTCAGACCGTCACACCAGATCATATCACATGAAAGTACGACACATCCATATCAGCCGGCGTCGATACTGCATGGGATGTGCGAATTGTAGGGTCATGCTCGGCGCCAGCAGCGGGCTCCGGCCCTGCGCCGCGGCCGCCCGCCTTTCGGCGCCCGACGGGATGCACGCAGGCAGGCCAGCAGACCCAGGCGGCCAAATTTTCAGCCCGCTGTGCCTTATCCTGTCCCCCGTCGAAGCCTGGAACTCAGATTTACTCCCCTGCATCAGATGCAAGCTTTACTTCCCACCGCTCTCCCCATCTGCCATGCCCCGCCCCCCGCTGCCCCCCCTGTAGACCCACGACTGGGACTTCACATGGGCAGACCCTCAGGTGGGTGGGCTGCTCGCGCGCTGTCGCCTGTCTCATGAGGATCCTCACATCGGACCATGCATGCGGCGTGCCGACGCTACAAGCGCCTCCCTGTCGCGTGCGAGCCGCCGCTCTGATGTAATCGCTTGGCCCTGCAGCGCCGCTCCAGGCCCTGCCGCCCGACCGCCTGCCACCGCCTCTGCGAACGACGACGTCGCTGCACATGCTGACGTCATCGCAATGCGAACGAACCGCCAGGTGGAGACGGTGTTTGCCTACGAGCTGCGGGTCGCGGCCGCATCCACCCCCAACACCTGCGCGGCGCGGCCAGAGGTGGGCGGCCCCGAGCCGACGCCTGGGGAGCTGGGGGCGCTGCTGGACCTGTTTCAGGTGGGTTGGGTTTTGCTTTGGGTTGGGGGCTTACATAATGGGGGTGGATGGCTGGGTCGATGGGTTCGTGTGTCGGAGGAAGGGGGTGTCTGTGCGGGAGGCAACGCAGGCAAGCGCTTTTGGCAGAGTGAACTTGCAAAGCGTACTTTTGTGTTGAGCCTTATTTGTGCGTGCGCAAGTATCCGTGTGTCCTCTCAAGCGTGCTGAACTTGTGTTTGAGTGGTATGCAGACAAGTGCGGCTGTGGTTCCAGTGTGGGCATGCACTCGCACTGGCAAATGCAACCACACAGATAACGATGGGCCCTTGCTGCCAACTCACGCGCAGCCCCCGTCACCTCTCTCAGCTGACTGCGGGCCGCGCGGCCGTGCCCATGCGCGATCCCACATTCTTGCCGTCCTTGCGCTGCTCCCAACAATTGGACCAACCTGCCGCAAAAATTGCAATCAATTCAATTTCCTTGCCGCAGCACTACCTCAAGACGATGTGCCTCACGGTGCCCTCCGACGCCGCGGTCATCCAGGCCTCGCACCACGGCCTGCAGGTGGGTGGATGGTTTGTGAACTTCACAGTGCAATCTATCATGTCATAACCCACTGGGATTGCGTCGTTACGATGGCCCGCGCTGCTTGGTGTTTGGCAGCGCCAGAAGGTTGCCGTCACGTCCTTGACCGCAGGCGCTGGCGGGGCTGGTGGCGCAGCTGAAGCGCGGGCAGAGCCTGCAGGTCTGGGAGCACGGCGTCCTCATGAGGGAGCGGCTGATCTACCGTGAGTCTTGGGCTGGACTTGGTCATTCGATAGCCCGAACGCAGGCGTGCTGTGAGGGGGCGGCTGATCTGGTGGCAACTGGCTTCTGAAGCCCCTCGTCTTGGGAGGGTGAAGCAGGGTGCTAGAGCGAGAATAGGTCATCTGCAGGCACTGCTGCACTCCCAGAGCAACTGCAGTGATGGAGGCTGCAGGCTGCCGCTAGTTCGGCGCCAGAACCGTGCAGCTGATGCTGCAGCTGGAAGCTGCACGCACACCCTGCTGACAACCTCTGCCCCGACCGCACCTCTCCAACCACCTCACAAACCGCTGCGGCACCATCCCACCGCAGTGGACTGCTTCAAGCGCAACCTGCTGCCCCACTTTGTGAACGAGCAGCTCACGCGCTTCCACAGGGTGGCCGGCCAGGTACGTGCATGCACCCTCGTGTTTGTATGTGTGTGTGCGTGCGTGTGTGTGTGCGCCCGCATGTGTGTGTGCGCCCGCACGTGTGTGTGTGTGTGTGTGTGTGTGTGTGTGTGTGCGCGCGTGTGCGTGTGTGCGTGCGTGCGTGCGTGCG
>NW_014009188.1:0-4481 GCF_000611645.1 Monoraphidium neglectum
GGTCCTACCTGCTCTACATCCCGGCCTTCCTGCCGCAGCTGGACCTGAGCCCCTACCCCAACGTGCTCGCCTACACGGCACGCATTGCCGCACGCCCCGCGTGCGCAGGTGTGTCTCCTGAAACATAATTCGAATGAAGGGGGGGGTGGCAAGATTAGCGGGAACGAGCATACCTAGCAAAGCGTGACGGCATGCAGTTCTGTCAGAGCCGGGACAGTGCCTGTGGATTGTCTTCAGGCAGAGGGGACTGGGCACGGGGGCCCATTTGGCACGCAAGACGCGGCGGGCCCGGGGGGGGGGGGGGGGGCCGACGAGGTGGCTGCTCGGGTTGGCACCCGCAGGGAAATGTGCCATTGAGCTGACCACCCATTTAATGCAAAGGGGACTGGCCGGCATCGCAGCATCATGCCTTTGCGCCCTTCGGATGGTAGTTCATGCCGCGAACACAAACGCCCCCTTGTTTCCCGACTCAACTCCGGCCTTCCAAACACTCACAACCACATAGCAACTGTGGCGGCGCGCGCCACCACCAAGAAAGAGGAGGAGACCCCGCCCCCCACCGCCCCTGCCCCCGCGGCTGCCGACGACGCCGCCCCCGAGGCTGCCGCTGACGAAGCCGCGTCGCCGGAGCCGGCCGCTCCCGCGGCCCCCCAGAAGGCGGACGCGTTTGGAAGAACCCTCCAAGAGTGAGCAACCCGCGAGACGATCAATGCTGACACAACATGACATCACCATCGCTCTCTGGCGCCTGCTGGCGGGCTCAGCAACCCACTGCAGCTGTTTGGGAGTCTGTCTGGTGCATCCAATCCACTGAGGATTGGTCAACATACCACCGACGCACTGATTACAGCCTCGCCACGCGAGTCTGATTTGACCCACAACTGGGAGGGGGCAAGCTGAGGGCTCGCTTGTCGCGGCGGCAGCAGCATGTCTTTTGGGCTTGCTAGCTGATGCTGCGCCTACTCTTGACTGCCAGACGAAGTGTTTGACCGGAGTCATCCCCGCTCGGCATCGAGCGAGCAGACTATATTTAATCAACTCAACCGTTAAGGGTTCGCCCCTGTGAGACGCCAGCGCTGCATTGCTGGACTCTGAATCATTGCCTGTGCAGGGAGCACTTGGCCGCACCGGTGATGCTTCTGTGTGGGAGTAACAGCACTTGAAGTTTACAAAGCAGCAGCTTGATGAGGCGTGTGCCCCTCAAGCGATTGCTGGGTAGGCGGTGGTGCACGACAACAGTGTCTACAGCGCAGCAGCTAATACACAGACAGGGGCATGCATCAGGCCGGCGAGGAGAGCGGGCGGGTCAACGACGCCAATTGGGGAGCTCGCCTGTTGTCTGTGGCGCGGCTGGCGGTTTACTGCAAGTTCAAGCAGATTGTTGCGCTGAAAGCGTGGAAATTGCAGCACACTCTGCACAACTGTGCATGCACACATGGGGAACAGGGCAGGACACCGCCAGCAAACGAAAGAATGTAAAGAAAACACAAACTTGCATGTTGAATATGTGTGCAGGAAACAGGTTTATGAGCTGCTGTGTGCAGGCTTGCTCTGCGGCTGCGATTTGGACTACTGCAGTTTGGACGGCTGCATTCACCGCACACGCAGGCAAGTGTCCAGATCAAGTGTGACCTCCTGCCTGACGCCGTCTTTCCCAAGCGCGATGTCGCCGGATGCTGCGTCCCGGATCGACAGGATGACGTGCCGTTTGGGCCAGTCCACCTGCAGTTGTGATTTGGGGCGACGGGGCAGGGTTTGGGGCGATGGGCTAGGGTTTGGGGATGATAGGGATACGCTGCCATCGACACGGCCCCGCCCCCGGCGCACATCAGCGCGACAGAGCGCGAGTGCGTGTGTGTGCGCCCATGCGCACCTCGACCATACCGAACGCAGGCTGTGGTGTGTAGGAGCAGCGCCCCAGGGGCCTCAGCCCGGCCACATCCTCGAGCCAGCTGCCGCGGCAGGCGGCCGCCTCGTTGCGCGCCGTGGAGCGCGTGAGGCCACTGGCCATGACCTGTTTTTTTCCAAAGTGTTGGGCGTGGCGTTGACGTTTGTGTTGGGTGCCGCATGCATTTCAGGATCAACGGACGTCACCAGAGCGCTCGGTGCTGATGAGGCCGGAGCCGCAGCAACATGGACGCAAGGGCAGCGGCGGCGGCGGTGAGCGACGAGCGTGTGACATGCGCATGTCGCAGTTTGAGAGCAAGCGGGCGTGTACAAGCGTACACGCGCGCGCCCGAGAGGTAAACAAGCATGGCCCGCATGGGCTGCAAGCTGAGCCGTAATCTTCAGCCTCAGTGCTGGAGCGCCCCACGGCCGGCATCCCACCTGCCACACCGGCTTTCGAAGGCCCGGCGTCTGCAGGAAATCGCTGTAGTTTGTGCCAGGTGGGGCGCCTGGTTGTATGACCTGCGCGTATACGCGGTGAAATGGCTGTGCTGGGAGCAGCCAAAAGTGGTCGACGCTCTTTGTGGAAGGGCAGCCGCGCCGCCGCACCTTTCCGATCGCCGCGCCCGCCGAGCTGGGCGACTTCGTCCGTCACAATTTGGGGGCTGGAGGCCGGCGCCATTAGCTGCAGCTCCTCCGCCCCTCCCAGCCGCCCTTGGCCTCGGCCCACACGCCGCTCGCAGCGACACCGCGAACAAACCACCCCTGCACATCCCAATTTGATCCCGACACGCGTCCCCCTCGCCCCCCTCGCCCCCCTCCCAACACACACACACACACACACACACACACACAAACACACACACACACACAATGTACAAACACACACACACACAAAATGTACAAACACAAACACACAAGCAAGCCCAACAAAGGGGAGGCAGACCGCGCCTTGATGTCGCTGTAGTGGTAGTCACCAGTTAGCATCACCACGCAGCCGCTGGCATTGGCCAGGGTGTGCAGCAGGTTGACCTGCGAGCGTGCGAGGTGGGGGAATGGGCGAAACAGGGGTCGAAGTGAGGAAGCTTTTAAAACCCCTGGCAGGGTGTGTACAGCAGGTTGACCTCCGAGGCAGTTGGAGGGGTGCGGGGGTGGGTGACAAGCCGACATCGATGAGAAGCTGAGGACCCGCTGGGACGCGGCTGAGTGTGTGTTTTGTGAGGGGCAGGGCAGGGCGTGTGTGTGGGGGCTGTTTTCGCGCGCCAATGAGGGGAGACGATGTGACACGTGGCCGCGTTGCACATGCTGAGGATTCGGATCACCCCCCTGACAAACGTGGTTTACTCTGCGCATCGAAAGCCAAACCAGAAAGTCAGGTGGTCTGGCCCCTCTTCCCCCTCGGCAGACTGTTTGAGAACAATTTCCAAAACCGCTTCACCTGTGCCCTCTGCCAGCACGCCCAGTCGTCGCCGTCGCACTGGCTCGTGCCGTTGGCCTGCGGCTGGCCGATGGAGCCCGCCAGGACAGAGCCGGAGCCGACCAGCTTCAAGGGCGCGGTGCTGGCCGCGAGCGTCTCCCGCAGCCAGCGGCGCTGGTTGGCGCCGAGCTGTGTGCGTGTGTGTGGGTGCGTGTGTGTGAGTGCGTGTGCTTGTGTGCGTGTGTGTGTGTGTGTGTGAGAGAGAGAAAGAGAGAGAGCATGGCTGAATGTAAGATGAAGGCAGGGGGGCCCTAGAGAGGTGGGATGATTTTTTGTGTTGACATGAAGGAATGGTGGAGGATTTTTTTTGGGGGGGGGGGGGCGTGTCGGATCTTGTAGGCCTGGACGGCATCATCAAACCAGACTGACATACAACGCCGTTTGCAAAACCACCGCGTGCGTGCCCCCATGCAAGCGCCCCCATGCAGAAATCCCCCCGTTCAGGTCTCGTTAGGCTCAGCATCTGAGTGAATTGCGGTATCACCCCACCCCCCCAAGCAGCGACGGCCCGCAGAGCAGCGCCCCAGGGCCGCCCACCATCTCGCAGACGGGTGATGCCGCGCCCTCTACCAGCCTGTGCCACAGCGGCCCCTGCCTCGCCGCCCACGCGGCCTCAAAGCCCCCGGCGATTACGGTGGCGTTGTCGGCGTCCAAGACCAGCGGCTGGTTCGCGAAGTCCGAGGATGTGGGGTCGCACAGGGCGGCCCAGCGCGCGTGCTGGCGCGCCTCGGGCTGGCGCGGCGGCCGTGCGAAGCATGGCGGGGAGGGCGCAAAGCGCAAGAGGGAGGGCGGGATTGGATTGAGCTGCGTTTGCGCCGCGCACTCGCAGCCGAAGGCCAGGCGAAGAGCGGGCGGCTGGCAGTCGGTGTAGCACGTTGTGCCTGCCTGCATGCAGAACACCCGTGGCCCTGCAGAAAGCCGGCCGGTCGACGGCGCCGCGAGTGTTCACCTCCTTCGCCCTGCCCCTGCCTTCAGGATCACGACATCCATTCAACTCTCCAAACGACCAGGCTGGCCTTTTAGCGCGTGACCTCGCCAAGCACCGCTGGGTGTGCTCACCTTTGCACACCAGGCGCTCCATTCCTCATCCTTCCTTTGGGGCGTGGGGCAGGGCCAC
>NW_014009187.1:0-4481 GCF_000611645.1 Monoraphidium neglectum
TGTGTGTGTGTGTGTGTGTGTGTGTGTGTGCGTGTGTGTGAGTGTGTGTGTACGTGTGGTGGGCTGGCTTGCAGGCACGTCCCTTAATCGGAAGGAGCAGGGGGCAGGGCTGCAGACTGAGAACACTCTTTATCACTTGGCTTCCGGGGTGGGGGGTTCAAGGGGGGGGGGCACAGTTGATCTGGGGCCTTTGGGCGCAAAGGGGATGGGAATGGTGCTCGGCGCGGTGGCCCAGGGGAGGGACCGCGCTCCGTCCTCAGGCACCCCGCGGCGCCTGGGTCCCTCACGCGATCCCTGTTGCTGCCGGGCCGACGGCCCTCCGCTCCTGGAGCGACGCGTGCCGGTGGAGCGCCGGCGCTACTGCATTCCTCTCTATTGCACAAACGCGCTGCGCACAGCCAGGCAGCACCCTTGTGCACAATGGCCGGCAAGCACGAGCGCCCCTCCCCCCTCCTCCGGCTGCGCACGCGCGCAAGGGTCCCAATTGCACGTATTTGTTCTCCCCAATTGTACCAGAAAATCATGCGCCCCCCCCCCTTTTCCCCCTGGGTGCCCCTCTGGCTTCCGACGCCCCTAGGTGCCCCTCGAGTATGGCGGCCCCTGCGCCACCCCCCTGGAGGCGTACCCCGAGATGGCCAAGATGGACGCCTTTGTGGCCGCGCTGCGGGCGGGGGCCAACCCCTATGCGCGCGTGGCGAAGCTCACGCCGCAGCCATAGCCAGGCGGGGCATTGCAGCCATATGGCTGCTGGCGGGCCGCGGCGGCTGCTGCTGCGGCTGCTGCGGCTGCTGCGGCTGCTACGGCTACTTGTGGCTAATGCTGCGATCGCCTCTGCTGCCGGTGCTGCGGCGGCGGCCGCGCAGGCCACGCCTGCGGGAGTGGGGGACGCCGGCGCCTCGTGCCGGCGGGCCGCAGCGGCGCCGTGCTTCCTTGCGCTGTCACGGGCCAGGCGCGCGGCCGGCGCGTTTGGCACTAGGAAGCCACAAGGGCATTCCAAGGTGCCGCTTTGATGAACGCACGCGCCGCGCGCCGCGCCGCCGCACGGGCGCCGCGTGGCCGGACAAGACGAGCAAAAGCATCCATAAAAGAAAGGCTGGGGCCGAGGGCGGGTGCTGCGGGTAGGCTGCAGCAGTAGGGTTTCAGGATTCCCGGTATGCCTCCTGCAGAATGCACCCTTCCTTGGACGCACAAACCAGGCCAGCTGTCCGTGCCTGGTGCGCGGCAACCACGAAACGCACCCCTTGCTTCATCTGCCCTGGGCCCCTGCGCCGGCGCCGCCGAACTCAGGGGCACCAACGGCGTACACATGCATGCAGCACCTATCTCGCTTGGCACGCCTGGCAGCACCGCCGGGAGCACGACCCCTCACGCGGGCCACCGGCCTCCAGCTGACGCATGCCTGGACTTTCTGCACTGCGCTGCGCCCTTGACGATTCAGGGTTCAGGGGTGCCGCGCATGTCTAGCCCGGCACCTGGTCATTGGGGCTGGTTGGCACAGGTTCGAGTCCCGGCAGACGCACGAAAGATATTTTGGAAACATCATGTCTGTGAAGCCCTGCGGCCCACCTGCTTTGTGCGCACGCGCCTCAGCTGGAGGGCCTCTGCATGAACAAACCCCAAAGCCCCTCTTGAGCCGCCGCCAGCCGCTGTCGTGTCAAAACGCGCCCCTGCACCCGCCCCTGCCTCCCGCACAGCACTGCCATTATTATGTTTGCCTTTGCCCACCGGCTCCGATGATGACCGCTGCAACCTTGGAATTGTTTTGCTCTGGGTTCGTTCACCAAGCTGCTGTTACTAGGCCTCAGGTTTTCACCCTCAACCCCCCCGCCAGCGGCAAGCGCCGCGCGCCCGCCCTGCATCCAGATGCACCCTCCCTGCGTCCAACCAACAGCCACACCCTGTGCCAGTCCAGATAACTTGGAGGTGCGCCGCGCCGCCCTCGGCCAAACGCGCCGGCTAGCGCCCCATCATGTGAACAAAATAAGTTGGGCTTTACGGGTTAGCGGTGGTCAAGGCGAGCACTCCTCAAGACTCTCACTCTTCACTCTCGGCGCTCCACGCCCCTGCGCCTGTGCTTAGGCTGTTCAAAGTCAGGCGCAGGCAGCGGGGCAGCCCGGATTTGCAACCCTGCTCCCCTATCAACCATCAAAGGCAGTGCAGCGCTCGCCGCGGCGCTGAGGGGCAGATGCAACTCACTAAACGACTCCAGGACACTCAACGGCCGGGCAGGCGCGGCCTGCGGCGGCGCGGCGCCGCCGGTCCCGCTGCGCCGCTCAGGCTGCGCGCGCTCGGGCGGAAACGGTCTGCCAAATGGCGGCGGCGGCCGCTGGGTGACGACCCTCAAAGCAGACGCATGGCGAGAGGAATGGCACTGTCCAAAATCCAAATTTGTAGCCTTGCTTAAAATGGTGATTTGCAGGTCAGAGAAGAGGCGGCTGATTTGCGCTGCAGAAGGCGTCTCCTCTGACGCACACAACATGCACAGGACGCTCTCGCTCCCGGCGCGCACACCCCCGTGGCCGGCCCGGGTATGAGGGTGGGCTCAGGCAACACAACGATGATCTCTGTTAAGCCTCAAAGCCGCGGCCGCAGCACCCCGGGCCACGTGGCGGCGGCCCCTGCGGCGGCGGTCCGCTCAAATGGCAGCACCTGCTGCCGCCGCGGCTGCCGCTGCCGCCGCAGCCCCTGCCCGCGGTCGCCGCGCCGCCGCCGTAGCGCGAAGGGCGGGCCGTGGCGGGGCGCGCGCGCGCATGCGGTGCCGCTGCACACTCCTCATCTCTCCGCTCTCCCTCCACGCGACGGTCCATCCTTGCCCCGCCCCTCCTCCCTCGCCGCCCCCACAAAATAAACCGCACTGCCGCTCCTCCTCAAAAGCGCCTCCCCCGCCGCCGCCATTCCAACAACGCCGTCCGGCGCCGCGCAGCATTTAGGGTGCGAAACAAATGTCCGTCCACCAACGATCACCGCCGCGCCGGCGCCGGCACAAACAGCTCCCTCACGAAGCGCGCAGAGATCCTGCCGACCAGCTGCGTCCCCAGCTGCGGCAGGACCTCTCTCGCCACCGCAGGCAGGTAGGGCAGCAGCTCCGCCACCACCTCGCCGCCGCCCGCGCCAAACGGCCGGCCCGCGCCGGCGCCGCTGCTGCCGTTGCTGCTGCTGCCGTTGCTGCCGTCGCCGCCCTTCGTAAGGAAGTTGACGATCTTGACCAGGTTCTCCACCACCTGGGAGAACAGATGGATGGTTTTGAGGTTGTTTGTCGGGTTTTCAGGCAGTTGTGGGGGAGGAGGGTGTGTCGCGTCGCTGGTGGGCCACTCCAAGAGGCAACCTGCTGGCCCCTGGGAGTTCTAGTTCAGGGTTCCCCCCTTTGACCTGCAAAGTGGGCACAAGTGCAGCGGCAAGCCGCCATTCTCTCCCGCTAAGTGCAGCAAAAACAGGGTCGCAACCCCAAGCGATGGCCGAGACGCGTCCGTACGCGCGGCGGCGGCGGCGGCGCACCCGTCTGTCCTCCTCCGAGACGGTGGGCGCCAGGGGCAGGCTGGCCACCGCCGCGCCCGGCAGCAGGACCGGCACGCGGGCGCGGGAGAGCCCCAGTGATGTCACCAGCAGAGTGAGCTGCGCGTGTGAGTGTGTGTGTGTGTGTGAGGGTGTCAATGGGTGTGTGTCAGTGAGTGTGTGTGTCATATACACACTGTGTGTGTGTGTGTGTGTGTGTTTGTGTGTGTGTGCAATGTGTGTCTAGGGCGCGCAAGCACAGGGTATGGGCACTCGAGTGCGGAATGCTGGCAAGGGGGGGGGCAGTGATTGCGTGGTTGCAGGGGGCGCTGCGAGCCAGCCACGCCGAAGAGGCTGGCTGGAGTGAGGTGGGAAAGGGTGGGCAATGTGTAAAGGAAGAGAGGCTTGCGGTCAGGGGAGGACCAGGGGACCAGCTGAGGTGAGGATGATTAACCAGCTCGACTGGATGGGAGGCGGTCAGACCTTTGCTCAGGTCGCGATAAGATATCAGATCAGATCAGGTCAGATCAAGATCATCACCTGCTCCCTGGAGAGCGCGTCTATCGACTTGACGAGCTCGTCCATTATGAAGGCCCGGAACAGGGTGCCGTCCTGCGGCGCAAACATATGAGTCACGACGCGTCGGTTGCGATTCGGTTGGCTGGCTGAGCGGGCGGCACGATGGCCGCAGGAAACACTCCAATCCTCGGACTCTTCGATGCTCACTCCATTGTTCAGCTTCAATACTGATATGTCAAGTATCAACCTTGGAGTATTCTACCGTATGCCAGCGCCCCGAACCCGCAACCCCACCCCCACCGCGCCCCTCCATGCCTGTCTCCCCCCCGAGGCCGCCCCACCTGGCTGAACACGAACCGCAGCGCCTCCCTCAGCCGCCCCTGGCTGTCCAGCGCCCCGCTGCCCTGCCGCACATCGAACCGGTTGGCAGGCAGCCCCAGCAGCCCGATCCCGTTTCCAAACAGCTGCGG
>NW_014009186.1:0-620 GCF_000611645.1 Monoraphidium neglectum
CCGAGCCAGCCGCCTGCAGTCCATGCACCGTCGCCTGACTCACGACCTCCCCCCCCCCCTGCCCGCCGCCATCTCAGCATGGCTGCCTGACAAACACAGCTGTTTTGAAGGCAGCCGCAGGCAACACCGCTCCCTCCCGCAACCCCGTCCTCAGGGGACAGCGCAGCCCCTGCCCCCGGCCCCCCGGCCTGGCCCACGCCCCTCGGCCCCCGCGCCCCCTTCAGTACGCCTTCCAAAAACGTCCCATTCCCCCACGCAAAACAAACACCCGCTCGGCCGCAAAAGAGAGTGCGGCCGTGCGCTCATAATTGTTCAAGTGCCCCAGCCCACCTTCACAGGCTGTCCCACTCTGACCACCTTGACCCCCAAATCCAGCAGCCCTCCCACGAGATTGTCCACCGCCACGTTGCTGGCCGCAACCGCCAGCAGCTGCCCGCCGCCCGGCAGCAGCGGCAGCGCGGCGCGGCATAGGCGCAGCAGCGTGCGCGTCTTGCCTGTGCCGGGGGGGCCCTGCCAGAGGGTCAGCGTGCGGCCGAGGGCGGCCGCGACCGCGGACGCCTGGCTTGGGTTCAGCGCCGCCTGCGCCGCGGCCGCGGGCGCGGCGAGCGCGCGCGCGGCCT
>NW_014009186.1:976-4830 GCF_000611645.1 Monoraphidium neglectum
GAGCCGCTCCTTGGCGGCGGCGCCGCCGCCGCGGAGCCAGGCGGGCGGCGCAGCGGCGGCCTGCTCAAGGGTCGTGCCTGCGCGCCCGGCGGTGGGGGGTCGCGCGCGGGGCGGGGGGCGGAACCGGCGACGCCATACCATGAGATCATATCAGATCAGATCAGATCGACAGATGGTTTGAATGACCCCAGACCCCACCACCACCAGGGCGATCCCATCCTGGGCCCAATCCAATCCTGCTCCTCTTGCCTCAGCCCGCTGCGATCAAAAGGGCATGCAGGCGCATCCGACCGCACCCTAACGCCTTGCTGATGTCGGCACCAGCGCCACACCCCCCAGCAAGGCCCCAAAGGCGCCTCTCTGATTGGCAGTTTGTCCCACGAGCAGAGGCGCCCTTCAAACCAAGGTCCCCCCCAAGGGCCCCTCGGGCCTCACCCGCGGTGAGGCAGCCCGACAGCGCCCGCCACAGCCCCTCCCCCGGCTGCCCCGGCCCCGCCCACTTCCGGCCGTCCGCCTCCGCGTCCGCCGCAACAGCGCCGCCGCCGCCGCTGTCTCCGCCGCCGCCGCCGCCACCGCCGCCCAGCGCGGGCGCCGCGAAGCATTTCAAGGCCGCCTGCGCCCTCTCGTGAGCTATGGTGTTTGCATAAAGGTCCAGCCGCCAGCCGGGGCCCCTCACGTGCTCGGCCACCTGTCGATTTGAATTTCGAATCAGATCGGATCATATCAGCAGGTTGCCTTGGTTCGCCGCCACCTTCATCTGCACGCGTCTGCTCGCCGTCCTGCGTCATTCTCACTCAGATCCCGGTCGCGTTGCGCGAAGCGAAGCGGCCGTAGGGGCGGACGGCCGCACCTGCGTTGGCAGCGCGACCCGCAGCCAGCGGGTTGAGTAATCCACGACTACACCTTCCAATGAGTCGCCCCCCGGGTCGCCCCTGCTGATAAGGATGATGTCACCCTGACGGGGGGGGGGGGCGGGGGTTGGAGCATTCAAATGCAGGGTTCAGGCGCTGGGGTGCGTGAGTCAGGGCACAAGCGGGAGTGCTTGGAAGTGAGGAGGAACATTTGGCCGTCTCGGGGGCTGGCAGCCGGCATCCGCAATCCTCCTGTGCCAATTCCGGGGCAGGCAATCATAGCAGAAACAGGCAGGAGTAATGAGGAACAACTTGGGTACGGGGATCATGAGACAATATGGGACGCGGCGGCCGGAAAAGCGGTGCGGCGGCGCAAACGCGCGCCCCAAGCCGCCGACGCGCAAACCGGTCCCAATGCGTGCGATACCCGCGCGCGCCCCAACCAACGCAGGCATGCGCGTGTGCGCGCACGCGCGCGCGCTCGCCTGCGAGAGCGCGTGGAATGGCAGCGGCTCGTTGGGCCGAAAAAACTTGAGCACTGAGTCGCGGTAAATCTGGCCGTCCGCGGCGGCCGACATCTGAAACAGCGCCACGCCCTCTGCCGCCAGCCGCTCGCGGCTCCAGGACTGCTCGCATGCGGGCGGCGGCGGTGGGGGCGCGAGAGGGCATGAGTCATGCATGGTGCCGTCCAACCCTTTGCATGGCGAAACGCGGGCATGCGCGGGGGGACATGCGCGCCGCTCGCCGGCCGCGGGCGGGGGCGGGGACGCAGCTGCTGACATGTTCTGACAATACGTCGCCGCACCAGATCAACAGATCAGATCACCTGCAGCCGCTGCTCCGCCTCCTGCCACTCCTCCTCCAATTCCAGGTCGAGCGCCAGCCCAAACGCCGCCACGTACGACTCTAGTAGCGCGCGCGCCGCGCCGCGCTTGGCGCCGCGGCCGCGGCCGTTGCCGCCGCCGTCGCCGCCGGAAGCTGCCGCCTTGCCTGTCGCATGCTCGACTGCAATATCAACAAACGGTCGCGGGTCGTTGCCGCCGTCGTCCGAACCATTATCGTCCCCGCCGCTCTCGCCGCCGCGCATCAGCCGCTGCATCCGCTGCCTGCTGAAGCGGCCGACGCGCTTTGAGGCCGACCGAGCCATCGCCGCGGTCTGGCTGTTCAGTGGCGCCGGCGCGGGCGTGCTGCCCTTGCTGTCGCTGCGGCGCGGTTCGCGCGAGCGACGCCCCCCAGCACATGTAAGCACGAGCGCAGCCCGGCCGTTCCTGACGCCGCATTTCACATGTCTAATGTTTACTTGTAGCATTTTCAGGGGCACTGATTTTGTTTGTGACGCGCGCGGCCTGATCTGCAAAGCGAGTACGCTTGATTCTTTGAAGAGATGAAGGCAGTGATTGAAGTTCTGTGGGGTCTACTGACAATTGAACAGCTCGCTGGTGGGATCACGTGGCTGCAGTGAACAGTGTCACTGAGTCACCCACAAGTCACCACGCATGTCCCCTTCAAACTTTCGGCGGTGTGGTCCCAACATCATCAGGGCTGTGTGCGTGCGCGTGTTAATTTGTGTGTGTGTTTGTGTGTGCGTTTGTGTGTGTGTGTGTGTATGTGTGTGTGTGTATGTGTGTGTGTGCATGCTTGCGTGCGTGCTTGCGTGCGCGTGGGGGCGCCCCGCATGCGTGCGAGGGTGGAGCATGCGATTTCTTTGCGGTACTTGTTGCCCAATGCGCCACCGCTGACAGGTGCAGGCACTACCGCAGGCCACGTAATTGACTTGCATCGTGGTTGTGTTCTGGTGCTCCAAGACTTGTCCATTACCATCTTTATAAGTGACAGGTCAAAACAGTACCCTGCATGAGGGTTGCGGCCATAAGCCACGGCAGGGGGGCTGATACCCAGCCACGCTCCCTGAAGCACTGCTGCCTTAGCCACACGTGCTGCATAGTCCGGACAACCAATAAGCAGGTGCAAGCTGCGAACAGACCCCACGCAAGCCAAGAAAGCCCAGGATTGGAGCGCACCCCAACAGCAATCACTCGTGCGCACTCGAAATGCAAACATGCAATCGCAGGTAGGGTGCAAGGCAGTGGTTTCCAGATGAGCTGTACAGAAAACAATGGCGTCACCGGCGAAACGCATACCAGCGCCCCAGCGGGAGAGTCCTGAGCCTCAGACCAACCGCCCCTGCCTTGCACACAGGCCCACAAGTAACCGAGCAACGAGGCAGCACGCGCGCTCACCACTGCCTCTGCGGCAGCGGTGGCTGCTGCTGCCACGGCTGGGGTATCAAGGGCGGGGCACCTTGCCCCGGGAAGCCTGCAGCAGGCACAACACTGATGTGCCGCTGGCCCCAGCCGCCCGTCAGCTGCGGTCCAGGGTACACTTCCCGCCCCGCGCCATTGGCTGGCAGCATGACCGAGAGGGGCAGGAACGCGCCCGTGAACCCAACCGTACCTCCACCCGTGCGCAGCGGCGCCCCCATGGGTGCCGGCCCGCCGCCTGCCACCTGCACGAAGAGCTGCTGCCCGGTATAGGCCGGCACATACTGCTGCAGCGCGTAGCTGCCACCCTGCGCGTGCCATCCGGCGGCGGAGGAGGAGGGCACGCCGGCGGGCCCGTACATGGGGGTCACCGGCAGCCGCTGGAGGAAGCTGGGCAGGCCGTTGCCGCCGCCTTTGCTGCTGCCGCCGCCGCCGCCGCCGCCGTCGGGCGCGGAGGGTGTACCCTTCGCCTGGCCACCCTGGGCGCCGCTCGCGGACGGGCGCGGCGGGGGCGTCGCCGGGGCGCCCGCCGGGGGCGCGCTCTGAGTCGCAGCGAGGGCTGGCGGTCCTGCAGCTGCTCTGGGCGCGGCGGCGACAGCGCCGGTGCCGGCACCGGCCAGCCCGGCCGAGCCACCATAGCCCCCCTCATCCTCGTCTTCCTCATCGTCCCCTTCATCGCTGCTGAAAGTCATCTCATAAGTTGATATAACGTCCTTATACTGTGGCTGCAGCACCCGCGCCC
>NW_014009185.1:0-4473 GCF_000611645.1 Monoraphidium neglectum
CCCCCGACCCCCCCACACTCACCCCCTGCACTCACGCCCTGCAACTCCCTTGGCCAGGTGCGACGAGTATTTCAACATCACCCACCGCGGGGAGACGCGCGGCCTGGGGGGCATCTTCTTCGACGACCACAATGACAGGGACCCCGAGGACATCTTCGCTTTCGCCACAGACTGCGCCAACCACGTGGTGAGGCCCGCCCGCCTTGCGCTGCACCACGCCGCACTTTGTTGCGTTGTGGGCGCTGCTGGACCCCGGGCCGAGGGTGCTCACGGGGCCAGTTCAGACGCAAAGGTTTTGGGTGCAACAAGGGCCGGGTTTGAAGGCGTTCGGCGGCGGAGATGCAGGTTCAGGCGACTTGCCGTTGTCGTTGAGTCACCGACCGCACGCCCTGCCAACACGCAACTCTTGCCTCTGACCCTCTCCCACACAACCTCTTCGTGACCGAGCAGGCCAAGGCCTATTGCCCCATCATTGTCAAGCACGTCAACGACAGCTACACTGAGGAGGAGAAGCGGTGGCAGCAGCTGCGCCGCGGCCGGTGAGGCGGGCGGCACCCCCGCAGCGCGCCGCCACATCGCCGACCTCAGCCCCTGCACCCAACCGCTTCGGCTTTGGCGTTTGGCGTGCAAAAGGCCGCGGCGCTGACCCATCACCTTGAACCCAGCCGCCCAATTGCACGTCCCTCTTTCCTCAGTGCCAGTATCTCAACCCTGCTCAGTTGAGTTGCCCCAACCATCACCCCGCCATCACCTTGTCATACCCCACTATGACCACTGGCGCCTCCTCTTCCCCCCCTTGCTTTGAATTATCCAGTTATGTCGAGTTCAACCTGATCTACGACCGCGGCACAATCTTCGGCCTCAAGACCGGCGGCCGCACCGAGTCCATCCTCATGTCCATGCCCCTCACCAGGTGGGTGCAGTGCGCCGTGTTTGCCCATGGTCATGGGGCGGGGCACTGGACGGCAGGCGGGTGAATGAACCGCTGTATGCGTGACGACAGTCCCAGCGCACGCAGGGCGTGGGAACCGACGCCTGGCCAGGCGCAACGGGTGAAGCTGCCCGAAGCTGTGTTCATCTCCCCCTTGGGACCTGTGTTTCACAGTCGTTCCGCACCGCCCGGCCCCGCCCCACCCCGCGCCGCGCCGCAGCCGCTGGGAGTACGACCAGCAGCCCGCCCCTGGCTCCAAGGAAGCCGACTTCATTGATGCCTGCCGCAACCCTCGCAACTGGGTGTGAATTGCGGGAGCCCACCCACCTGCTCCGCCGCGCAGCTGGCGGCGCCCAACGTTGGTCAACCTGCGCGCGGCGTGGCTGCCGGCTGGGTGCCTTGTTTCCGAAACTGCCCGCGCCACGGACCCTTTCACAGCTGCTCGCCTTATGCATGGCGGTCTGACCTTTGTGGGACGAGCAAGTCCATTCAGGGCACGAGGTCCTATTGCAAATGCGCGCTTAACGTCTCAAGGCTCAGTGCTGATGGCACTTGTGGCCCCTCAATGTTTTGAACCTTTGACACCTCACTCTTGAGTCACTCAGGAGTGTGTTACTCCACCCCCTTCCTGTTCAGATTCCATCTTCAGCCAGCACTCTTGATTCCGCAGCACGCACTCAATTCCTCAGAACCACCCACCTGGGTGCGAATTTTCATCCAACATACAGTTGTATTTTTGAAAGGGAGACATTGTGCAGCTACAAAAGTGCACGATCCGCCACCAAACTGCCAGCGCCACGAGTGGTCGCAGTTGGAGAATCTCTTGTGTGTTTCAGCCTCTTTGTAAGGACACTCCTGACAAGGTAGCACCACACTGCATGGTCAAACATCACACAACGATAACGGGCCTGACCATGGACTTCACTCAGCTGCCACCCCAGCAAACAAACAGGTGTCAGCAGCCCAAATTTAAGGCTCATTGCCGGTGGCGTCATACAGGTGCATGCAGGCCATGGGAGGCGCTTCGTCTATGGTCAGCTGCTGCCTCGTGAGTAAGTGGGGCGTTTGACCGCATGGGGTCGTTCCGTTTGTTGACACGGGCCGGTGCACCGTGCATGCAGTCGACGGGTGAGGTACATGCAGGTGCATGCAGGCTGCATGGGGCAGGCCACCCCCTTTCTGCTGGCGGCCCATTGGGCCGTCCCAGCCGGTCGCACAAGCAGGGGAGGCGCCCCCGACAGAGTGGGCGGCAGCATGATGCGGACTTGATTACAAATTAATTCATATACGTCAAGCTTAGGGCCTTGCGTGCCGGTGAACACGACTGGTGGTTGCATCACTCACTACCAACTCGTTCGTCAATGCGGAAGAGATCACTCGCGGCAGCGTCCCACTCAAAGCGTGCGAAGGGCAACTGATCGTCGGATTTTGTCTGATTTTGACCTGGTGTGCCCTTTCTACAAAGCATCCCGCAGGGTGTGCAGCCCGTGGTGCCAGCGCCCTCCTTGAATTTGTTGGAAACAGAGCATGTGAAGCCCTCTTGTGTGAAGTGCTGCAGCTAACCCCGCCCGAAGCGGCGCAAGCACCGTCGTGACGGCAGCCCAGGCGTGCACCAGCAGCAGCGCATCGCCGCCGGGCGCCCCTGGCCCCGGCGCGCGTCATGCGGCAGTCGCTCGACGGCTCGTCCCCTGAGGGGGCCTGCCTGGCCGAGGCGGTCGTGTTCAAGGGCACTACGCTGCCTCACATCTCGGTCAAGCGGCGCCTCCAGCTATACACCAACGGCCTCTCCACGGTCAATGACAAAGACAAGGGCGGCGGCTCCGCCAAGTTCTGGCCCTTCCACCGCCGCTGCCAGCTGGACCCGCCGGATGCGGCGGCGGTGCGGGCGCACGAGCGCCACCTGCGGCGCGCGGGGCCGCTGCGCGCAGTGGCGTCGTACGCGCGCGACAAGAACGTGATGAAGCTGGTGGGCAGCTGCCGGCGCGGGCGTGCGGAGGGATACTAGCGGTCGCGCACGGCCAGCTTGAGAGGCGCTTGCGAGCCAAGGCTGTTGGTAGTGCGGTGCAGGAAGTGCCTGGCTGAGGCAATTGTTTCAGTTTTGGTCAGCAGCGCTGGCCCAGCACCTGAAACCCTGTACTTCCTGCCCAACCCGACACTGCCAGTACTGTTTCCGCGTCGAGTGGGCGGACAAGCACGCGCCCAGCCACGGCAGCATGGTGGAGCTGGGCTTTGAATCGCTGGCCGCGGCCCGGGAATGGCACGCGCTCATCCAGGCGCAGCTGCAGGTGAGGCGCCGAGGGTTGGGCCATCCCTGAGGCTCGGCGGAGTGGACTGCTACGGGGCAGGGGCGTTGTCGTTGTCTGTGCATGTGTTGGTGTATTCACAGCAAGCAGCGTCCAGCTCAGCGCCACCCCAGGAGGCAGGGGTAAGGGGCAAGCCTGTCTTGCGTGCTGTGGCAATCGTGGCAAGGGTCGCGTCGCAGCGCTTGCGAAGAGGGTGCGCAGCCGCTGGTTGCAGCGCTCTGTACGTGCGGTGGTGCAGGGGCCCCGGCGGCCGCTCCACCAGGATTCGCTTGTGGGCAACAGCTGCACAGGCGGGCGGTACCACAGAGATTGACCCCACCAAATCCCAACCACTCACGGCACATTCTCCTCTTGCAACCCCCGTGCCGGCGCAGGCGCAGGCGGCGGGGCAGCGCAACGGCACCGGCGACGGCGGCGAAGCGGTCGGCAACGGCGGCGCGCGCGAGGGGCCCTGGCGGGGGATGGTGAGCCCTGAGGGCGACGACGCTGTCAGCGCTGTCGCGAGCCCCGACTCGTCCCTGCCGGTGAGCCCTGGGCCCTGGGGCCACGACATGAGTTGGTCGTCGGCGCTTGTGAACATGCGGGTTGATCAAAGGTCCATAAAGTCAGGCTCTTGCTGTTGTTGCTGGCGGTGGTGGTGGTGGCGTTGGCGGTTGTGGATGCTGAGTGCCAAATGCGTGGCAAATACTCAATCGCCCCGGCTGCCCCGCAGGCGACGCCGGTGCCTGGCGGCAAGCCGCCGCTGCACCCCTTGGGCAGCAGCGCGGCTGCGGCCCTCAGCCCGCGAGACAGCTCAGCAGGCGGCGGCGCTGCCTCTGCTGCCCCTCCAGCTGCGGGTGCGGCCGCTGGCGGCGCTGGCGGCGCTGGCGGCGGCGGGGGCGGTCGCGGTCACGCGCGGTTTCTGAGCACGAGCAGCAGCGCGGCGAGCAGTGCGTGGTCAGCGTTGGACGACGCCGGCGGCGGCGGCGCCGCCACGCCGGGCGGCGGCAGCGGCGGCGGCAACAGCGGTAGCAGGGGCGCGGGCAGGGAGGGCGAGGGCGGTGTCAAGCTGTCTGTGGACGGCTCTGTTGATCTGTCGGAGGTCAGGGGTGTCCTGCAGGCCAGCAGCATCGGCGCCGGCCACAGCAGCGGCGTGCGGCCCGCCGGCAACGGCCGCGGCGAGGCGAGCGGCGGCGACGACGGCAGCAGCGGCGACGGCGGCGGCGCGCCCGGCGAGGCCGGCGGCGGGCCCCGCGCAGC
>NW_014009184.1:0-4471 GCF_000611645.1 Monoraphidium neglectum
GGACTTCTGCGAGCGCCGCCGCGAGGCTGAAGCGGCCGCGCCCCGCGCGGGCGTGCAGTTCCAGCAGCTCCTCTGCAGGATCCAGTTCTCCCTGGTCGCGGCCGCCGCGGGCGTCATCGCCGGCGCCGGCGCTGGAGCGGGGGCTGCTGCTCAGCAGCAGCTGCTGGGGGCCCCGGAGCTCGGCGGCGCTGGGGGGGGGTGCGGTGGGAGGGCGGCGCGTCGTCAGGGGTGGGACCCACGGGGCGGCAAGCGGGCGGGCGAGGGAGCCGAGGAGGCGCATCGCCTGCGGAGACACCGACATGCCGCAGCAGACGGCGGGCCGCAGAGCAGGGCTCCCGGCGTCTTGCGGAGGCGCTTGCCCCGCGCGGCGTGCCGCACAACGCGTGGCGGGCGTGCGCGCGCGCGCGTGGCCGGGCGGCGCCCCTCACCTGTGGGCGAAGAAGCACAGGGGCTTGGTGCAGGCGTCCCCGTGGAGGCACATCTGAGTCCTGAAGCGATCGGGGTGCAGCCTGCGGGGGCGGGTGGGGCGAACGGGGCGAGTGGTTCTCACCGGCCGCTGGGAGCCTCGCACGCGCGACAGAATCGGCGCGGGCCGGGCCGCCGCTCCCAAAGCGGCGCCCCACCCGCTGGGGGGTGCTTCCATCGGTCACACGCTTGCGGTGGGGCCCTGCTTCTCGCGGCATGCCGGCGGGCGTGGCGCCTGGCCGCCCCAGGAGGCCGCCGCCCTCCGACCCTACCACCCAACGCCAACTGCCCCGCTGCCCGGCCGCCGCCCCGATCGGCCGCCTTTCCCCGCCAGCCCCGGGCCCGCCCCGCGGCCTTTGCCACTGCCCACCATAGCTCGTAAACGGTGTGCGCGCAGCCGCAGCCGTCGCCCTTGGCGCAAGTCGCGCGGCCGCCGCCCGACAGCTTCTTGTTGTGCTGGGGGCAGCGCACCGCTGAGTAGCGGAACGTGCGCGGGCAGCGGCGCGCCGCCTTCTCCGTATGGTGCTGCTGCGGGCTGCGGGGACGCGCGGCGCGGCGGGGGGAGGGCGGGGATCAGGCGGTGCGCGGCCGTGGGTGGGGTTTGGGTGGGAACGGGGCTGCGAACATGGGCGCGGCCTGCGCGAGCGGGGACAGGCACAGGTCAGCGCGGGGTTACTCACCAAGTCGCCCAGTCATGCGGCATGGGCTCCAGGCATGGGTGTACCTGCAAAGTGGGAGCCGCGGCGGGGGGTGTCGCGCCGCAGGGGGAGGGGCGGCGGCAACGACGCGCACGCCCGCCCGCCCCGCCCGCGCCGGCCGGCGGCGGCCGCTGTGCGAGGCCATGTGGCCGGAGGGCGCTGCGATCCTGCTCACGTGCTGGGCTGCGCCGCGCATTGATCCTCACCTTGTAGCTGTACATCCAAAACCTAGTCTCCGCCGCACACAGCTGCTCCTCCATGGCTCGAGAGGGCGCGTCGGGGAGCGGCCCCTCCAAGCAGCGTGGGGGTTTCGAACGCCCGAAGCCGCGACCACGACTCTTCCGCCGCCGTGCCTTCCGTGGGCACCACTTGCGCCTATGATGAAAGAAAGCGCGAACGGGTGTCAGGCGCACAGGCGAGGGCCGTTTTGGGCTGGTTGAGGGCGGCGTGCGTGCGCCGTGGTTGACTCTGGCGTGGCATCAGTGGCGTGGAAACACGCACGCAGGCGGCGCGGCCAGGAGCGCTGCCGCGGCTGGAGCATGGTTTAGAAGATATAGCGCTTGAGAATATTTTTAAACGGCTTATGATGGCCGCTTACCTGTTGTGCAGAAAGATCTTTGAACGAAAGCACTGCCGCACGAGTACAGTCTCAACAATGAAAACGTTAGAAATTGCACGTCATAAACGAGTAAATCAGAATAGTGGGGCTTGACCGAGCGTCACCCATATCAAGGCATGCGAGGCACTCCGTTTGAGGGCGGGGGCTGTGCGCGTTTTGGATCAAGTGGCCGAGTGGACGAGCAAGAGTATAAATTTTAAGAACTTCAGTTGCTGGGCGAAACCCCGTTAGATACCATTGGTCTTAGCCGGGCGACGCGGCGGTCCGATGAACGAAACTGTCGCCACCGCACAACTCGGCTCGCCCCCTGCAGTCATGCCCAGCCACCTGAGCACTGCCACGTCTGCGCCACAGCCATCAAAGCGACGTCGCACAAATGGCACAAACACGGGACATATGCGGTTGCACAGGATGATGCGTCTGGTACCTGCCATGCCTTCCCGGGACATCCAGCCACCCACCCATCTGGCGTTCCGGCAGCCCTTTGAAGAGCAATCCACATAGGCTTGCATGATGCCCACTGGCTTTTTATCCATGATGCTGTAAGCTCACTTTTTGCCTTGGCATGCTTCCCCACCTGCTCAACCAACCAACCCACCTGTGTACTCACCCCAGGGGTGGGGTCACCTGCTCTCAGACCGCGCCCCTACCTGCCCTCTGCCAGTGCGAGTGCGCGCGCGAGCGCGTGCGTGCGTGCACGCACGCACGCACACGCAAATACACACGCACATGCACGCACAAGAGCATGCATGCTCGCACGCATGCATGCACGCACGCATGCATGCACGCACGCACGCACGCACGCGCACACATGGACGCCCATGCGCACACACCGCATGCAAAGCAGCCAGCAGCAGCAGCAGCAGCAGCAGCAGCAGCAGCAGCAGCAGCAGCAGCAGCAGCAGCAGCAGCATCACGAGCAGCGGCGGCGGCGGTGGCGGCGGCGGCGGCAGCAGCGGCGGCGGCCGCGGCCGCAGCAGCGGCAGCAACTGCGGCATCAGCAGTGGCGACGGCAGCGGCAGCACCGGCAGCGGAGGCAGCAGCGGCAGCGGCGGCAGCAGCAGCAGCAGCAGCAGCAGCGGCGGCGGCAGCAGCGGCAGCAGCAGCAAGGAGCAGAGTGGCGATTCAAACCTGCTGGTGAGTGGCAGGACACAGCAAGATCCTGGCCGCCCTGGCCAATGGGGATGTCACCTGGCCCGCTCACTCACAAGACGATGCAGGCCTTCTTTTGCACGCCTTCTTCAGCTGTCGGGCAGCTTGCAAATTCACACACACGTCCAGACGACGCCCCTGTAGTGAGGGCCTGTCACCTGGTATGAAATCGTGTGAACGACGTGTCGGGCGGCAGGCAACTGTCGGTGTGCTGATTCTTGGCTGGTTCTAGCATACGACGTGCAGCGTGTATCGCGATTCTGCTCAGCAGGCAATCGCAAGCGCAGGCCGCTGATGCCGGCGTCGCCCTTGTCACATCACGACCCAGAGGCAGTCCACGAGCCTCATCGCGGAACGCGCTGATCACCATCGAAATCCAAAATCATGTGTCCGAGACGTGGCGCCGCTTGACTCGTGCTGGCAGGCAGGCCGGCCGAGGAACCCGCTTGACATGTTCCTGTTGGTTCGACATACTCACAGGTCTCAGGCTTACTCGACGGTTGTATCGCTCATTTGTGGCGCAACGAATAGCCCTTCTGGCAGAATCTTGCCGCGGTGCGCCTGGCACTGGCAGGGGCCACGGCGCCCGTAGGGCGCCTAGACGGATTGCAAATGGAGGTTTTCGTGGACGAGGTGAGAGGGGCCCGGGCGTCGGAGGGCGGCCCGCAGTGTTGGGCCCTGCGCGCCCCGCAGCGCGTCGCTGAGTGTGCGTTGGGCTCACACTAACGGTGTCTCTCGCAGTCGCCTACGGCGGCTGATGGAGCCATGTTTGGCCAAATGTTTGAGCAGCTTCAGGTGGGCGGCATCTTGGCACGGCCATCGGCGATGGGAGGGCCGTCTGCGCACACCCAACTGTGCAGCAGATCACTTGCAGGCTCGCGCGCGGGCACCTGCTGCGCACCCACCTTGGCTGCGGGGCCCACTCCCGACATGTTGGCAACATCCGCCACTGCGTCCGCACCCAGCATGCCGTGCGTGCGCACACAGCATGCTGCGCACGCGGCGGCTGTCAGCCCATTGCGCGCTCGTCGAGCGGCGGCCGCGGCCCCCCTCCCTTGCCCCCGTCGCGCTCGGCAGGCGGCCCCGGTGATGGCGCCTGGCGGCGACCTCTCGGCTGACTTCCTCATGTATTCCTACAAGGTGCCAGGGCCAGCGGACCGCGCCCAGCACGCGGCCGCCACGCTCGCGGCGACGCTCCCATGGGGCGTGTGTGTGGACGTTGACCCGCCGTCAAGTGTCATTTGCAGGGCCTGAGTGGATGCCTGCCGCCCCCGCACCGCCGCGCAGGTTGAAATGTGCAAGAACCCATACAACCACGACTGGGCCACCTGCCCCTACGCGCACCCCAAGGTGGCCACCGGCGCAGCGGCCTTTGGCTTTTGCGCTTGACGGTTCCCCGCTCCTCGCCCCGCAAGCGCGTGCATGCATGCCACCACACGCGCGCGCACGCGGCGGTGCCGACGACAGCCCTTTTTCCACGAGTCCGCGGTGTTGCTGGCGCGCCTGAACGAGTACCCCCACCCCCCCTCCCCCGGCC
>NW_014009183.1:0-3220 GCF_000611645.1 Monoraphidium neglectum
GGGGGGGGGGGGCTGGTAGGGGTCTTATATGCTTTCGTGTGCAGCCACCGCCCATCAGTACCTACGTGCCTAGCCGTGCCGCTGCGAACCTGGCGGATGTCACATGCAATTGGTGCATGCAAGCAGTTTGAGGGGTGCTCTGCTGTTGTGCAACAAGCGATGGGGCCCGAGCAGGTGCAATGCCGGCCCAAACCGCAGCTGGGTGGATGCGTGGGATGACCAACACGCTGTGATGAAGTGTGATTTGAGCCGCGCTCAAGCGATGGTGTGACAGGCGCTTGCATGCCCCAGGGTCCCTGTTCACGCCCTGCTGTCTCTACCGAGGGAATCTTACCCAGCTCTGAGTCAGGAGGGAGAGACGGGGCGAGGCTGCTCAATGCGTGGGACACTTGCGGTCGGGCAGCAGAGGGCAGCCGCGCGGCGGTTTGCCAGTTTTGTCTATGCATGCGTGCCGAGCCTGGCTGCCTTGCGCTGGGTCGGCCTCTCCATCGGCCCCAGGGCTGGTACGGCGCAACTAATCACCCCCACCCTATCCGCCCGCCGCTCGAGCCCTGCACATCAGTCGCCGCTGCCTCACGCCATTCCTGAATTGCATGCACCTGCACCTCCCTCCCCTCTTTGCCTCCTGCTCCAGGCGCAAGCATCTCAACCCGCCCACCCCCACCGCCCCTCCCATGCTCATGGCGCGCTGAAGCACCACCCACCCTGGGCCAGCTATGAAAGCTTTCATCAGGTTTACTCACTCAAACAGCCCCCTTCATGCACGGGATGGACATTGCCGGGAGGGAGGGTTAAGTAGGTGTAAAATCTCAACGGGTCAACATGAAAGGGGGCTGGGGAAGCAACAGGCCAGTCACACAAAACAGTCAATGGCTTTGAGCATCCTGCTGCTGCAATTCGCAAGCCTACGAGATTAGGGAAGCTGCCATCTCACTCGCCTGCCTGAATCATGACCGAAATGCGGGCTCAGCTGAACCGAAAACGTGCGTGCCAACGCTACCGCTTCCCGCCGCCCTTGCCGCCGCCGCCACCGAGCTTGCCGCCGCCCTTCTTCCCGCCCCCCTTGCCGCCGCCGGCCTTCTTGCCGCCGCCCGCCGCGCCGCCCCCCGCGCCGCCGCCGGGCCCCTCCCCCTGCAGCGGCACGCCGCCGGCCACCGTCACGACGCCGCGCGCGCGCGCGGCCTTGCCGGCGCCATAGTCGGCGACCCCCTTCGAGTAGCGCAGCGGGTCGATCACCACGCCGGTCGCCTTGATCACCGCGGGCCGCGTCAGGTTGCGGAACGCCGCGTCCGGGTTGACGTCCCGCCCCAAGGGCTGCCGTATGCTGTTCTCGTAGGCGTCCGCGCTCCTGAACGGGAACGGCAGCGACGACGCGCCGTACTTCGCCGCCTTCTTGTCCCACTTCTCAGAGATCACCACGTGCGCCATCTTTGCGTCCTGCCGCGCCGCCGCCGCTGCCGCCTTGCGGCGCGCGGCCTTCGCGCGCGCCTCCGCCATCCACTTGGGCTCACGCTGCTGGTCCGCCCACAGGCCCCAGCCGGGCATGAGGCCGGGCGTCTCCTCCTTTGGAAGCTCCGCCTCGATCTCCTCCGCCTTTTCGGCCGCAAACTCGGCCGCCACGTCGTCGGCCGCAAACGCGCGGCGCAGCAGCGCGCGCTGCGCGTCGGCGTCGCCCGAGAGCGGCGCCATGTGATGCGCGCGCTCGTCCTCCTCGGAGGCCCCGTTTGCGGCGGCGCCGTTCGCGCCATCGGCGTGGGTCTGCTTCCCAGCTTTGCCGTTGGCTGCCGCCTGTTGCTGCTGCTGCTGCTGCTGCTCGTCGCCGGACGAGCTGCCGTCGCCGCCGCCCCGCCGCCGCCGCGCCCCATCGCCCGCCTTGTGCCCGGCGCCCGCCGCCTGCTGCTGCTTGCCGCCCCTGGTGCTGGCCTTGCCGCCAGTCGCCGCGGCTGCGCCCTGGGCAGTGTCTGAGTAGTATCCAACCCCCTGGGGCCCCCGTTTGAAAACATACCCATCCCTGGCACCGCCAAAGCTCTCGGATGCGATGAACGCCGGTCGCTGCTCCGGCCCCGCGGCGTCCCCGCCGCCGCCAGCCTCCTGCCGCCGCTGCTTGCGGCGCGCGCCCGCCGCCCCACCGCCGCCGGCGGCGGCGGCGGCCGCCGGCGCGGCGTCGAACAGCCAATCATGTGCGCCCGCGGGCGCTGTTCTCAGCGCCGCCGCCTGCTGCGCCGCCTCGGCCGCCGCCGCGGCGGCGCCCTTGCCACCGCGCCGCTGCTTGCTGGGCTTGCCATTCTGCATGGCCGCCCCCTGCTGCTGCTGCTGCTGCTGCTGGCCCTGCAGGCCGCCCATGTCAACATCTACGGGCCCCTCAGTCGCCGTCGCCACCGCGCCCCGCCGCAACCCGCGCGCCGGCATCGCCGCCGCCGCCGCCGCGGCGCCGTCCTCGTCCGCCGCCGCCGCGCCCGGCCCCCCGCGCCGCCTCCCGCCGCCTTCCGGCTCGGCCTCCCCTCTCAACCGCCGCCCCAGCCGCTGGGCCTTGGCCTCTGCATCCTCCTCCATATCAGATCCGTCCTCCTCGGACCCCGCCCCGCGCATATCCTCCGCCTCTTCCTCAGCTTGCCGCCGCCGCTCGGCCTCCGCGCCGCCGGCGCCGCCGAACCGCAGCCGGCCGCCGGGCGCCAGCGGGTCCTCTTCGGCCCCGTCGCCGCCGCCGCCGTCCAGCTCGCGAATCAGCGCCTCCGCCTCTGCAGCCGCCGCTCGCCGCTGCTTCTCCAGCGCGCGCCGCATGAAGGGCAGCGCAAACAGCCCGGCCTGCGCCGCGGCCTCGTCGCCGGCGCCGCCCTCGCCGGGCGGCGCGGAGAGGCCCTGCAAAATCGACACCGCCTCCGCCTTTGCCCTCTGAGAGCCCCCGCCGCCGCCGCCGCCGCCCTCGCCCTCGCTCGCGCTCGTGCTGCCGTCCGACCCGCCGCCGCCGTCGCTGCCGCTGCCGCTGCCGCGCCCCTCGATCCGCCGCCGCAGCGCCGCGCCGAGCGACTGCTGCTCCGCCAGGGCGGCGCGCGTGCCGTCATCCATCACATCCACCCCACGCTTCAGAGCGCGCCGCGCCCAGCGGCTCGTGTTTTTGTGCTTCAGTGTGAGCCGCTCCCGCGCGCGCTCAAACTCCGCCTCCTCGCGCGCCGCGCGGCGGGCGGCGGCGCCCTCGGCGCCGTCGGCGTCTGCGTCGGCG
>NW_014009183.1:3884-5128 GCF_000611645.1 Monoraphidium neglectum
GCCGTCGGGGGCGCCGCCGGCGGCGAGGGCGCGGGCGGCGGCGCGCTTGGCGGCCTTGTTGGTGCGGCGGTGATACTCCTTCGACTTGATCTTGGATAGCCTGTGTTGTTTGGTGAAAATGTGGTGGAGTGAATGAAATTGCCGCTGATGTTGTGGTGGTGGTGCTGCTGCAGGTGGTTATCGAGGTGATCGCCGGTGCGTGGATGTTTAGTGGTGTCGGCGGGTGTTATGGATGTCGTTGCGGTGTGATTGTGGTGATTATGGTTGGTTGGGTGGATGTGGGCCGTTGAGATGGACGCACTGTCGCCGCTCGGCCGCTTGCTGACTATGGCTTACAAAAAAGTAGCTCAACGGCGACGAGCAGATGAACCAACGCGCAGTGCGGCACTGGTGAGTTCGTCCGCCAAGGCCGGACCCACGCCTGTCGATGCCCGGCCACGCAACTCAGGGACATGGCAGCGGCGCGATATCACACGAATTGTGACACACAAACCGACAAACACAGACACATACACACATACACACACAGACACACACCACGCACACAAACACGCGTCACAACCCATGAAAGTGCACACGCATCCATGAATGCACGCACCTCTTGGCCTTGAGCTCGGCGTAGAAGAGGACGTTGCGCATCTTGGCCAGGCGCGCGGCGCGCTCCTTGGCCTCCTCAGGGGTCAGCGTCTGGCAGGGCAGCGGAGGAGTTTGGTGGCCGGGGGGGATATGGACGGGGGGAATATGATAAAACTTGGGAAATCAGAGGGGTCGAGATGCAGGCGTGTCGGAGGATAGAGTGCATGCTGACACATGTGTGTGTGGGGGGAGGGGAGGCCAGAAGGTGGTGGCAGAGGTCCCTGCAAGGCAGGCCTGGTTGCAAGCCGAACCTGTTGCGATTGACGGGGGCGCCTGGGCGCCGCAAGCAGTAGCTCACGACAACGCAATGCCCTCCGCGTGGCCAGGTCACCGCCCCTCAAGCCGGCCGTTTCAAAAAAGCAGGTGCTCCCCGTCCCCCACAAACCCGCCCCGCAAAGCCCCACCTGCTCGGCCAGCGCCCGCTCCGCCTCCGCCATGGCCCTGCTGCCCGCCGCGCCCGCCTCCTGCAGCAGCGCCGCCACCTCGGCCTCCATGTCCCCCTCGGGCTTGAAGCCCTCCAGCAGGGCCTGGGTGCTGGCGCCCCTGTCGGGGACCTCGTGGCGGGCTGACGTGAAACGCAGAGTCGGGGCCTCACGGTTGGCCTGGGG
>NW_014009182.1:0-1196 GCF_000611645.1 Monoraphidium neglectum
CACACACACACACACACACACACACACACAGTCACAGTCACACACACACACACACACACACAAACACACACACACACATACACACACCACAGGCTCCGCCACCAAGGCCATCGAGTCATTCATGGGGATGCCCAAGGAATACACAGGCACCCTCAGGCTGGGGGAGGGGACGCCCTCCCTGGACTCAGAGACGGCAGTGGAGGAGCGGCTGCCCTGGGAGCACCTGACTGATGACGACCTGGCGGCAGCTGCATCGAAGCTGACCGGCGACATTGAGCAGGTGGGGGCGGCGGATGGGGAAGGGGGTTGTGCGCGGCTGGGCGGCGCCTGGGCTCAGCTTTTCCTCGGACGAGGAGGCACCAAGGTGGAACACCATCGTGCAGATGGTTTTAGGGGTCAGAGTGCAGATATTTTCAGGGCTCGGGTTGCAGATTATCGCAGGGTCCTGAATCTGCTTCGAGTGGGAAGCTCGTGGGCACCACGGAAGACAGACCTGCCCCTGCTCGCGCGTGGTGCTCGCAGCAGCGAGGGCCCCGCGCTCGCCGTCGTCGCCGCGGCTGATACCCCTGCAACGCTCAGCGCTCCCCGTCCCACATGCGCCACCTGCACCCCGTAAAGCTCTCGTGCCCCATGCCCAACTTCCCTCTCCCCTCCCCGGCCGGGGCGCCCCTCATCAATGGGTCCTGCACCTGCCCTCCCTTACCCCCTCCTCCCCCAGCCCCTCCCCCCCAAGCCAACGCTCATGGACTCATCCCCCGCCACCCTCCACCTCCTCTCTCGAAAACAACTGCCAGGTGCCCCCCATGTTTTCGGCCCTGCACCACCAGGGCAGGCGCCTCCACGAGCTAGCCCGCGACGGCGTAACCGTTGACCGCCCCGCGCGCCCGGTGACCGTCCACGCCTTCTCCGTCACCCGCGACGCGTCCGACCGCCAGGCGGTCCACTTCCGGGTGACGTGCAGCAAGGGCACCTACGTGCGGACGCTGGCGCACGATTTGGGGGTGTCACTCGGCAGCACGGCGCATTTGACGGCTCTGCGGCGGGAGGCGATTGGGGACGAGCGGGTGGACGACGCCTGGGGGGCTGAGGAGTTGCGGGATGCGATGTTCCAGGCGGCGCGGGAGGCGGGGATCGACCACTCGCGGCCGGCCAAGGGCGGGCAGCGGCGCGGGGGCGGCGGCAGGGGGGCGCGGGGC
>NW_014009182.1:1831-5104 GCF_000611645.1 Monoraphidium neglectum
GCGGTGGGGGCGGTGCGTAGGCGCTGTGCTGAGATGAAGAATCTTTCAAACGCCTGCATGTAATGATTGATGATGACAAATCATTCAGTTAGATATGGGCGATTGTGCAGATTGTGGGTCCACAAGCCGAGGCCACCGGCTCGCTTCAAGCACAGCCGGGAGCAGGGCCGCACAGGCGGGGCCCAGCGCCCGCGCGGACAGGCTATCACAACACCCTGGTCCCGGGTTTGAGGTGCCCCACAGGCATGTGGTACGTTGTCGAAAGTGACGGGGCCCAGGGTAGACTCACAAGAGTGACAGGCCACGTCTGAGGTCCCTGGAGTTCCGGTGCCGTGTTCGGCAGGAGCACCTGGTCCTGTTTGGCGGCCGGGCGAGGGCGTCTGGCGGCGACGGCGCAGGCCCAGCTGCACCGCAGCTGGATCTGCAGCTGCTGCAGGCGCGGCAGGCACCGCCCGTCGGCGCGAGCTCAGGCGGAGGCCGTGCAACATCGGGTTGACGCCCACCGACTGTGCAACGCGGCTCAGGCCGACCAGGGGGACGAACATCACCAGGGGGGTTTTGTGACGCATGACGACGGGTCAGGGTTCAGGGACCAGGGCGTTTGGCTCGACGTCGGCCCAGCCTGACTCCCCGTCCACCCAGCAAAGCAACCTGGCTGCAACCTGCGGCGCGAGGCGGCCCTCTTGACAATCAGTGGGGATTTGCACTGTGCATGCACCCATGATGTACTTAGTCGCACGAACCTGGTTGATCTGCACCATGCGATGCAGGCCCTTGACTCGGCGCGGCAGCCTCATGCATGGGCCACCGCCGCCGCCCTTCGGGATATCGTGGGCCCCGAAATCATCAGGCGTCCCCCCGACCGTCATGCATGCTGACGATTACGCTTTCAAGCAAGGTGTGTGAACGCGGCAGGTGGGCCTGCGGTGTTGTACGTCAAGTCTGTCATGCTGCACCAAAGTGCGGCAAGCGCAGCGCTGCGCGCGTGGCGCACGCGGGGCCGACGGGCGGCCCCCCACGCGCCTGCAAAAATAATGAGGGCGCGGAGAGCGGATGGGTGCAGGCGGGGCGCAGCGTGCGGCGGCGCGCCCTAGGGCGCCGCGTGGCAAGGCCAGCGGCCCGGCGCTGGTGGATCGGCTGGGCGCGGCATCGCGCTCGCACCGCCGCGTCGCGCTGGCCCCGGCTGTCGCGGGGCGGCACAGCGCGTGCAGCCGGGCTGCAGCTGCAGGGGTGGTGGGCGCGGGCAGAGTTCATCCGTGACGAGCCGTATTCCGCAAGCAAACGCGGGCGGACACGCTCGGGGCGCGGGCAAGCAAGCGCAGGCCAGCGCGGCGTTGGGTATGAACAACGCAAAACGCGCACATGTGCCAAGTACGTCTGTCAACAAACTTGCCGGCCGTGCAGCATCAAGGAGGCAGGGCGCGGGCCCGGCTGCACCCGGCAGTCCGGCGACGAGGCGGCCGCCGCAGCTGCGGCTTGCGAAGAGCGCAACGCAGCGTGAGCGGCGGCCACCATGGCAGCCACTGCCCCTGAAAGATCTAAACACACACGCGTGTCCAAGGCCTCCTCGCGGCCACCCGTCTCCATCACCCGTCTCCGTCACCCGTCGCTGTCACCTGTCGCCGTCACCCGTCCCCGTCACCCGTCGCCGTCACCCGACGCCGTCACCCGTCGTCGTCACTGGTCGGCATCCTCTGAGTCAACCATTACCAGCGCCGGCATTGCGCCGTCGCCGCCCGCACCCGCAGCCGCCGCCCCGGCTGCTGGCCCCATCGCCTGCTCGCCACCCGCGCCTCCCCCTTCTCCTCCACCGCCCGCCTGCACCGGCCCTGCAGCCGGCTGCAGGGGCGCGATCTCCGGCGCGTCCTGGCCCGCTCCCGCAGCAAGGTCCATCGCTCCTTGGTGGGGCGCTGCCTCCGCGCCTTCCGCCGCCGCGCCGGCGCCCGCCTGCGCCGGCCCTGCAGCCGGCTGCGGCTGCGGTGCTGGTTGCTGCCCCGCCCCCTGGTTTGCCGCCTGCAATGCAACCAGGCCGCCACCGCCCGCTTCCGCCTGCAGGGCGTCAAAATCAGCGGCGGCGTTGGCGGCGGCTCCGGCGGCGACGGCAAACTCCTCCGGCAGATGCTGCTGCAGCAGCTGCAACAGCTGCTGCTGCAAGTGGTGCACCACCTGCTGCCACTGCTGCGGCAGCACCAGCTGCAGCTGCTGCTGCAAGTGGTGCGCCACCTGCTGCCACTGCGGCGGCAGCACCAGCTGCAGCTGCTGCTGCAAGTGGTGCGCCACCTGCTGCCACTGCGGCGGCATCACCAGCTGCACCTGCTGTTGCACCTGCTGCACCTGCTCCACCTGCTGCTGCTGGAGCAGCTGCTGCTGCTGCTGCTGCTGCTGCTGCTGCTGCTGCTGCTGCTGCTGCTGCTGCTGAAGCTGCTGCTGCTCCAGCTGCAGCTGCTGCTGAAGCAGCTGCTGCTGTTGCAATTGGAGCTGCTGATGCAGGGCGGCAACAGCTTGCTGCGCCTGCTGCACGACAGCCGCGGCGGCGCCGCCCATCCCCGCACCCCCACCGCCGTCAAACCCTTGCACGGCCGCACCGCCCCCGCCGCCGCCGCCGCCGCCAAACGCGCCTGGGGCGTCCCCTGCCGGCCCCAGCTGCGCATCGCCGGCGCCGCCGCCGGCAAGCCAGCCAGCGGGCGCAGGCTGGGGCTGCGGGCCGACCATGGCCGCCGGCCAACCGCCCGGGTTTGCCGGGTTCAGAAACAATTGCAGCCCGCCGCCGCCGCCCGGCCAGGCGTCGCCCACCCAGACTGGAGGGCCGCCTCCTCCAGCAGGCCAGCCCTGCGGCTGCGGCACTTCGGGCGGCAGCCAAGCCGGGCCCTCGCCCCCGGCGCCGGCGCCGCCCGCGTCATCGGGGCCGGGGGTTACCACAAAATCCAGGTCCAGGGTGAGCGTCGCTGGGTCAGCATAAATCAGGTCCCGCTGGTCGCACCCAGACAGGTCGCGCCCCCTGACCCGCAGCAAGGCCTCCTCCATGGGCGCCCTGCGGACGCCGCGGCAGCCGCGGGCCTCGAGCCGCCGCAGCCCCGGCGCGCACGCGGCGGCGACGAGCGCGCTGCTGGGCAGGCCGCTGGACCAAGAGGGGTTGCCGGATATGATGAGCTCTGTTATGGACGGCTGCAGGTCACGCAGCGCCATGATCTGGTTGTAGTGGGCGGGGCCCGAGATCTCAAGGCTCCGCAGATGCGGGAAGGTGGGCCGCGGCCGCGGCGCCGCCGCTTCAAC
>NW_014009181.1:0-3894 GCF_000611645.1 Monoraphidium neglectum
GGGGTGGGGTGGGGGGTGTTCGAGAGAGGATGGGGCCGCACGGCGCACACCGGCGCAACGAGGGAAGGGAAGGGGGCGCATGGGTGGGAGCAGTGGGTGCTGTGGCAGCGCAGGTAGGCGCAGGACAGGAGCCGCGCCAAGGAGGGACGGGCGCATGGACCCATCCCTCCTTGGAGCGTGGAGAGGCCGGAGGTGCCGTGTCATTGACGTTTGCTGGTGGACGTGCAAACCCCAGGTGCATTAGGACAACCTCAGGAGGTGCCTGCGAGGTGCCTGCGCACGCTCGCGGCGCAACAGTGCATCCAGGCAGCATTCAATGTGCCCTTGGTATACCAGGCGCCCGCTGCTTCACCCAACACAAGGGGGCAGTGGCCTTATCGAGCAACAGAGGGCAGCTCCCGGGGCCGTGCCCACGCAGCCACAACGGCTAGATCACGCCCGGCCCGCCGGCTGCGCCCTGCCCAGCCCGTCATCATGACGTCACCAGATGACATCATCATGATGTCACCCACCTGTCAGGTGGTCGTAGGCCTCCTGGAGGTCCCAGCCCCTGAGCCAGTGCATGTAGGCCAGCGCGGTGGCGGGGGCGCGGCCCATGCCTGACGGGGTGGGGGCATGTGTAGTTCTTTGTGTGTGTGTGTGTGTGTGTGTGTGTGCGCACGCGCGCACCCGCGCGTGTGTGTGTGTGTGTGTGTGTGTGTGTGTGTCTGCCAAGTTGCGAGGGCGAGGGTTAGGAGTTGTGGGTGAGGGATTTGGGCTGTAGAAAAACGGTCGGCAGAGTGCAGGTGTCACGGTGTGGATCGTAGGAGAGGCTGGAAGGGCAGCGCCGCGCTGCGCAGGTACGGGGCGGGTCGGGCGCAGCGGGGCTTTCGCTGGAACGGTTCGTATCCAACCCCCACAGTCCACCCGCCTGCTGTGCAGTGGATGTATGCGATGCCGAACTTGGGCTGGTGGGCGTGCGCCAGCCGGGCCACGGCCTTTGGCAGCTTCTTCCTGTAGCGCAGGGCGTGGTGGCGCGGGGGTTGTGAGCTTCAGGGTCAAGAGGACACGCAGGAGCTCACAAAGGACCTCCAAAGCTCATGGTTTGCCTTTGCTGGTTGAGCATCACGCAAATGTGCACCCACTCAGTACACACGCACACACTCAAAGACACACACGCACGCAAATATACACACATGCTCATCTGGTTGAGACCACATCATCCAAACCCTGGATCCATGCTGCTCCGCCCTTGTGCAACCGCCCACCCCACCACACTCCTAGGCATAGCCGTCCCACCCTCCTTAAATCACAAACACACACATACATATACATATACAGGCGTGCATGCACGTACGCATGGCTCCCCCCTCCCACCTGAGGTCAAACGGGTCAAAGTCGCGAACGGGGAACCGCACGTGCTTTATGTCCCCCCGCTCCCTGCAGCGCTCCCTGATGGCCTCAATATCAATCTTAAAGTAATCCATGTCGCAGTCCTCCTGGGGGTTGCAGGGATGGCACAGTCATGGGTTTCGAGCCGAGGCACGCGTGAGATTGTTGAGGAGCGAGCGTCCGCCGCTCCTGCCGTGCGGAGGGGCCAGCGCGCCTGCGAGAGCGGCGTGCCGCGCGCCCTCGAGGGAAGCGCAGACGACTGCCGCATGCGGCGCGGCTGCCGCGCACCCCACACCTGCAGGTTGAAGACAGTGGTGACCCCGGCCTCGGCCAGCCTGTCCACGTCGGCGGGGGTCTGCAGGGGCCGAGGAGCAGGGGAAAGAGGAGGAACAAACGCACGTGTGCGTGTGTTTTCGGGTATGTGTGTGTTTGCACGTGTGTGTGTGTGTGTGTGTATGTGAGTGTGTGTGTGTGTGTGTGTGTTGTGAAGATCCCTGAGTGATTCCAGGGGTCCGGCTTCTGCACCGCCGCCTCCCCTCCCGCCGGTCGCCCCTTGCGACCGGCTGCGCCCGCAGCCACCCGCCTGCTCGGACGTGCGCTTCGCCCGCCCCTGCACGCGCGCCCCCGGAGCCCTCCCCCCGCCCCGAGCCACCTGCAAGCAGCTTCCCACGTAAAGATCCGGCATGATCTCGTTCCAGTTGATGCCCAGTTCGTGGCGGTATGTGAGGGTCGTCCCCATCTTCTTTTGCATCTCCTCTGTATACTCTTCACTCTTTGCCTCCTCATCTTCCACATCCAAGTTGTCAGCTGGCGCGGCCGAGGCGGCGGCGACGGCGGCGGGCGGCTGCTCCGCCGCAGCGATGGGGTCGCCGGCGGCGGCCTGCGGCGGGGGCGCAGGCGACGGCAAACGCGTGTGCAAAGTCATGGAGTTGTCATAACGTTGGCGCAGGGGGAGGGGGAGATGGCTTTGCATGGGGGTTTGGGCATGGCAGGCACGAGTGCATGATGTGTAAAGGTCCTGCCCAGAGGCGTGGCGGGTCAACCGTGACATGGGGGAGCATGCCATGCACATGCCATGCTCACCTGCGCAGCTGCGACGCGCCGCGTCACTGGGCGTGCGCCCGTCCTGCTGCTGAGCGCCCGCCGCTGCGCTGGCCTGAGGGCGGGCGGGTACGGTTTGTACCCGCAATTGAACGTGGTGGGATGTATGTGACATGGCAGCGGTGGCACCGCAGCTGGGAATGGTCGTCGGCTCGCAGTAGCAGGGTGCACTGAACACATGACCGCCAGCGCCGCCGCCGCTTTGACGCCCGCTTCACCTGACAAAGGCTGATCGTCGCCCATCCACCAAGCTGCAGGAGCTTTGTATTCCCCGCATTGGGCTCTACACTTCCTATGAGGGCACGAGGCTTGAAGATCCCAGATCGCTGTAGAAACGCCTTTGGTTGAGTGTACTGATGAAGATGTACCTATTGTCTTGATTCGCGGTACATATCTGCGCACGCGCCTACATTGCAAGTCACCCGAAGCGGAGTGTGTTCGTCGCAGTGTGTGTAAAAAGAGCCCTGTCGGCGGCAAGCCGCTAGTGGATTAGGGGAAAAATTCAATGACGCGATACTCAATTACCAAGGTTGTCGTTACACCGCTCTGAGGGTCGCGACCCCCGCTGTGGTCAAACGCAGCGCTGCACGCGCAGCTGGTCAAGGCGCCCTCGCCATGCCTGAGCCAAAGAAGAAGAAGACGAAGGAGGAAAAGGAGGCAGAGCGAAAGAAGGCCGAGGAGGCGCGCCGCCTGGCCGAGGGTGAGCGCGCTGACGCGGTGCGTGCTGCGCGCCCAAGCACTAGCCGGAGGCCTGCTGCGCCCCGCCTCCTCGCCTGTGGTGCAAGCCACGGCCTACTGATGCGCTCGCGCCGTCCTTCCGCGTCACGCTCTGGCAATGCAGAGGCCCGCCTGCAGGCGGAGGAGGAGGCCCGGCGGCTGGCGGCGGAGGTGGAGCTCAAGCGGCGGCAGCTGCTCGAGCAGCACCTGGCGGTGCAGGCGGAGCGCGTGCGGCGGCAGCGGTGCGAATATGGACAATAACGCTCGCGCACACCGGCAGGACGGCTGCGACCCTGTGCCTAGCCTGTGCTGTCCCGCTTCCGCCCTGACCCTCAACCAAACAAGATCTGGATGGTTGACCAGAAATTGCATGTGTGCACGATACCTTTTCTACTTCCTCACCAGAGGATGAAGCTTCGGGAACGTCCTGTGCATTGAAAGTATACAATATGTAGCAGTGCAACACACCCAATCCTCCCCCTTTTTTTCCATCCCCGACCTCCTCTCCCCCTCAAAACACTGCGCTGCACGAGCAGCGACGCCAGCCGCGCCACAGGGGCTCAGCTTGCGGCTGCCCGCCGCGCCGCCGCCGTGAGCCGCGCGGCCGAGCTGGAGTGGGCGCGCTACACGTCCTGCTCCCACTTGCCCGACCCCCGGGTGGCGCGGGAGATGAACGGGCACCTGGGCGAGCTGGCAGCGGCGGGG
>NW_014009181.1:4408-4980 GCF_000611645.1 Monoraphidium neglectum
CCGCCACGATCGCGGACGCGCTGGCGGCGGCGGAGGTGCGCGTCGCGCCGCGCCGCTCCGCGCACTGGTTGCCGCGGCCGGCGACGCGGAGCCGCGATCGAGGGCGGCCCAGCAGGGTGTCTAGCAGCACCGCCGCGCACGCGAGATTTCGCTCCGAGACCAAGCAAACGCCTGCCAAGCACCCGTGCTGGTGTTCCTGACTAAGGTACGGCACGCAATCTGCTGACACGTGACAATTGACGCGCGTTCAACCACCCGCCTCCTCGCAGGGCAGCCTGCGGCTGGCAGCCGAGTGCAGGCTACTTGCCTTGGAAGCTGCCATGCAGTCGGCCTGCTCCAGCAGCAGCGACGCCTGCACTGCCGGCAGCGGAGAGCTCTTCCCATCACAGCCAACCGCAGCTGACGACGCAGGGGCGGGCACAGACCCGGCGGGCGCGGCGCGGGCCGCGGGGGAGTGGGAGGAAGGGCTCGGGCCGGCGGCCGGTGATGCAGGGCGCGCAGTCGAGGAGGGTGTGGCCGCCCCAAGTGAGAGGACGCCCCGCGTTCGGATCGCGAGCAGCTCGCGCGGCGGC
>NW_014009180.1:0-4467 GCF_000611645.1 Monoraphidium neglectum
GAGTCGAGAGCGCGATCAGGGCGCCGGCGCGGAGCAGGCGGAGGGTCCGCGGCGCGCGCGCGGGGGCGTAGGGGGCCGCGGTATTGCCAAGGACGCCGCCCGCGTGCGCGCGCCCGGGCCGCTCCGTTGTTGGCCCCCCCCCCACCCCTGCACACACCCCATGTCGCCGGCCGCCCGGGGCGCCGGGCGTCCTGCCTTGCGCGCGCACGCGCCGGCAGGCCGCTGGCCATACCCCTGCGACTGCTGCTCCCGCCTCACCACGCGCGCGTATGCCGAGACGGCGGTGCGGGACCCGTCGTCGAGGTACCCGTTGGTGCCGCCCCCCCAGCGCGTGAAGGCGTCCCCGACCTGCTTGAGGGCCCTGCCGGCCTCAGAGGTAAGGCTGTGCTTCAGCTGCCTCGCGGCGAGTGCCTGGTGCGCCTGGCACGCGAGGACGGCCAGGCACAAGGCCAGCGAGATCAGGGACGTGGAGCTGCGCGCCATGGCCACGAAACTACGGATAAAATGTCGTGAAGAAGATGTTCGAATACCAGGAGCCTGGAAACGCTCTGGGAAATGGACGCGGCAAACGCGTGGAATCGCGGGTGACAACGAGTGTGCTGGCGGCACCGGGCTGCAACGCAACGTGCGCAACGGTTATTGATGACTTTCGACTAGTTTGCCATCTTCTACGGGGCTTTACCAAGGGGTGATGAACGGTGCAGGTAACTGCCCCAGTGACAGCCCACACGCCAGCTTGGCTGCACAAGGGAGCCGGAGCGCAATATCCGACGCCCGGGCCGCCAAGAGGCTGGAAAGGTGTCTTTTACACTGTTACATGGTGACCGGGACTGAACAATCAACGGCGCAGGGCACCACCAGGTACTAGTCTGGGTTGAGTTAGCTCGGCAATCATCCATGTGCGGGTGGGACTGGGGCCGAAAGACACGCGAGGCGCGCCCCTGCGCTATACGTCGGTGGAAAAGGCAGGAAATATCAGCGCCTGACTGCCCTGCTCTGGGCTTGCCGTCAGGTGGGTCGGCAAAACACGGGCATGGCAATACGAGCGATGCTCATTCATTCATCATCACATGACGTCACCTGTCCTTTTTTGTCGAGCCGTCGCCGCGCACAGAACCGCTTTATCGCAGCAGCACGCAAGCACGCGCACGGGCCGGCCTTTTCTGACGCGCCATCATCACCATGCTGCGAGCGCGAGCTGGCGCAAACCCGCGGAGGGAGGGGCGAAATAGACAACCTCCGTCGGCAAGCCCAGCCAGGTGGCCTTACTGCCAGTCGTACTCGACTCTTGCCTGCGGCCTCAGCAGCGACACAATGTCGAAAGAAAGTGATCTAATAACACCAATAAAAACAGCATATAGCAGGTCAACAAATCCATGCTTGCGCCACACTGTGGCGCGCAGCAGCACCCAGCAGAGTGCCCAGACCCGACCCACGCTTTCACACCGCGGCGCGCCTGCCACCGTCTGCGGGACCTTCGACGCCCGGCGATCCCTGCCGCGCGCCGGCGCCAGCGCCGGCCGCACCCAGCAGCTGATCCAAGAGATCTTCTATCATACTGGGCGCCTCCACAATGGCACCAGGGTTGGCGCAGCCGGCCGCATGCGCCGGCGCCGCCCCTCCCACCACCTCCCCTCCGTTCACACCGCCCCAAAACCCGCCCAACCCGGACGGCTGCCACGGCTCACCCGCCGCCGGCAGCGACCGCCGCGCCGCCGCTGTCGCCGCGGCCACCGCGGCGGCGGGACTCAGCGCCGCCGGCAGCGAGTGGCGTCGTGGCGCGGGCGCAGGCGCGGGCGTGGTCGCGGGCGCGGTCGCGGGCGCCTCGCGGCCAGCGATGGCTGCGATGAGGGCGTCCCCGGCCGGTCCTCTGAGGGCGAGGTCGACATACTTGTCCACCCTGGCCAGCAGCGCGGCGTCGATGGCGGACTGCAGCCGCGGACTGGCCACCAGCTCGCTCACGCGCCGCTCGACGGCTTGCTGCAGCCGCAGCGCCAGCGCCGGGCCCACGCCCAAGGGCGGCACCGCGGCTGCGGGCGGCGGCGCGGCGGGCGGCGGCGGCAGTGCGGGGGGTGCGTACACGCGCGGGGCGGGCGGAGTCGGGGGGAGGGAAGCGAGGCCGGAGGCCTGAGCTGCCTGCAGCACAGCGGCGAGCAGAGCGGGGGCGGCAGCGGCAGCGTGCGGGCCGCCGTGCGGCTGCTGCTGCGGCAGCACCGCGTCTGCGAGCGCCTGCAGCAGCTTTGGCAGGTTGCCTGTCAGCAGTTGGTCGCTCGCGGCCGCGCCGGCCAGCACGTCCGGGCTCGCGTACCGCGCCGCCGTCGATGCAGGCCCCGCGCGCGGCGCGGCGGCGGCGGGGGTCGTGCCTCTGCGGCGGCTGGCGCTGTGCGTGGCCCCGGCAACACCCTCGCCGCTGTCTCCATGCTGCTGCTCCTCCTGCTGCTGCTGCTGCTGCTGCTGCTGCTGCTGCTGCTGCTGCTGCTGCTGATGCTGATGCTGCTGTGGCTGCTGATGCTGCTGATGCCACTCTGCCTCGCCTTGGCCCTCTAGCAACTCCCCGTAGCCCCCGGGCTGCCCCTCCTCTAGTTGTTGCTGGAGGCGCCGGTCGAGCAGGCCAGGCGCCTGCTGCTGCTCGTCGGCCCATTGGTGCTCCTGCTCCTGCTGCTGCTGCTGCTGGTGGTGCTCCTGCTCCTGCTCCTGCTGCTCCTGCTGCTGCTGTTGCTGCTGCTGCCGCTCTTGCTGCTGCTCCTGCTCCTGCTGCTGCTCCTGCTCCTGCTCCTGCTGCTGCTGCTGCCCCTTCTGCTGTTCACGCTCCTCCAGCGCCTGCCTCGTTGCCTGTGGCGGCCGAGGCGGCTGCTGCTGCTCTCCGCCCAAGCCATCCACCTCCATGGCTGTGGTGCCAGCGCCCTCAGCACCCGCCAGCCCCACAGGCGCAGGGGCCGCGCCCGCCAGCTGTCGAGCGGGCTCAGGCAATGGTTGCGGGTGCGCCGCATGGCGTTGCCCCACACCCGCGCCGTCTGACGCCGCAGGACGCGCGGCCGCTGCCTCTTCGGCCGGGGCACCTGACTTGTGCGCAGCCGGAGCGCCCCTCACCCCCACGCCACCACCGCCGCCGTCGTCGCTGCCGTCCCTTGTGGCGCAGCTGCTGGCTGGGGACGCCCTCCCATTGCACAACGGCGCCCGGCGGCGCTTCAAGGCCCGACCGCAGCCTCCGCCCTCGAAAGGCGCCCCGGCGCCGTGGCTACCCGGGGGTGCCGACCCGGGGACGGCGTGCTCGCCGCAGCTGCCGCCCCGATTCGATCGCGCGCCTGGGCTGCTGCCGCGGTCGCCAGCGGCCGCTGAGGCAACAACCGCCGCATCTTGCTCCTGCGCCGTCGTGGCTGCCTGCTGGCTGCCCAATGCTGCACCCGATGCGTGCTTGCTGCCCGGCACGTTTTCCTGCCCTGCACTCCCGGGCTCCTGGCTTGCCTTGCGTTCAGGTGATCGAAGCTCCTCTTGACCCCGCTGCCCTTCCTGCTCCTGACGCTGCTGCTGCTGCTGCTGCTGCCCCTGCTCTTGCTGTTGCCCCTGCTCTTGCTGCTGCCGCTGCTGCTGTTGTTGCCGCTGCTCTTGCCGCTGCTCTTGCTGCTGCTGTTGCTGCTGCTGTTCCTGCCCTTGGTCCTCCTCCTCCTCCTGCTGCTGCTGCTGCTGCTGCTGTTCTTGCTCCTGCTGCGACGGCGGCGGCAGCAGGGACTCCCGAGGCGAGCCGCGCCGCCGCTTCTGCGGCCGCCCTTCATCGCCCGCGTGCACGCTGCCCGCCGCTGAAACCACATCCTCTTCGTGCTGCTGCAGCTGCTGCTGCTGCTGCAGTGGCTGCTGCGGTAGCAGCAGCGGCTGGGTGTGCCCGTCGGCCGCCTGCGTGCACCGTCTGGCGTCCAACTCAGCGCCCCAGCTCTCCCCATCTCCCCACCGCCCGCCGTCCTCCTCCAGGGCCCCGCCTGTCCCGCCGCCGCCACCGCCACCCGCCGCCCGCTCCACCCCGCCGGCCGCCGCCGGCGGCCGCGCGGCGCCGCCGGCGCCTCCCAGCGCCGCGACGGCCGCTTGGGTCACGGCGATCGCGCCGGCGGCCGCTTCCGCTGCCGGCCGCACGAGGCGGACTGGGTTTGGCAGGTCTGGGGACTCCTCGTCGCGCGGTTCCCAAGCCAGGGCGCGCTTGATCGCGGCCCACACGCCGTCCCACGTCACCGCGCGGCGCGCGCGCGCAGCGGACTCCACCTCGGTCTGCAGGGCCTGCGGGCGGCGACGCGCGCGGCGCCGCGCGGCGGGCGGCGGGCGGCGGGGGCAGTCAAGAGCAGGACCTCATAGGGCGCGCCCAGGGACAGGCGCGGCGTCGGCCCCTGGCGGCGCGCCGCCCCTGGCAGAGGGGGCCGTCTTGCAGAGACCCCCTGCGGCCGCAAGTCGCTGCCACGGCCGTCCTTCCCTCCCCCGCTC
>NW_014009179.1:0-3863 GCF_000611645.1 Monoraphidium neglectum
GTGTGTGTGTGTGTGTGCGTATGCGTGTGTGTGCGTGTGCGTGTGTGTGTGTGTGTGTGTGTGTTTGTGTGTGTGTGTGTGTGTGTGTGTGTGCGCGTGTGTGCGCGTGTGCATGCAAATGCCGTGTTTGAGGAGTGTTTGCAGTGTATGGCTTGAGGACCCCTGGCTCAATTGCTAGACGAGCCAGCAATTCTTAGGTGAATAATTGCATCTGGGCCCCCTTTTATGTCCTCCCCGCCGTCACCCCCGCGCTGCGTGCAGGACCATACACCACCCCGACCGCCCTCGACACCTCCTTCAGCACGAAAGAGGACACCCCGCTCACCCAGGCCGCGCCGGGCGTGCTGGCGGGTGCAAGCGATCCCGACGGTGGGCTGCTCACAGCCGGGGTCGCGTCGCCGCCGCTGCACGGCAACCTCAGCTTGAACTCAGACGGTTCCTTCACCTATGTACCTGCGGCAAATTTCAACGGCGGGGACGGCTTCAACTTCACTGTCACCAGCTCAAAAAACGTGTCTGTGGTGCGGCGAGCGTCCATCACTGTTGGTGAGTTGTCCGTATCATGTGCGTAATAATGGACGCTGCCATACTGCATGAGTCATGGACGCTGCGCATGCACAGGCGCCAGCAAAGCACACCTTCTGCGAGTTCAAATCTCACCAAATAAATCATCTCAACGTGTCTGTGGCTAGGAGCAGCCCCAGGCCGCCTGCCAGAGACGGCTGCTGCATCCTTACAGACCTCTTGCAGGATTTGCAGCTGGATTTCGCACCTTACCCTGACCTAACCGCCTTGCTCGGCGCCGCCGCACAGATCCGGTGGAGGACGCGCCAACCGTGGTGGGGCAGGCCCCTTTTTACAATGTCTCCAAGAACACTGTGCTGTTCCTACCAACGTCCAGCTGGCTAGCGCAGCCGGGCGGCATCTTCTCAAGTATTGAAAACGCCAGCCTGACGGTTGATGTGACTAGCCAGCCGGACAGCGCGAAAGCGTCGCTGCAATCGGTCGGCGGGTTTGTGCAATTCATACCGAGGTTTGGGGTCTTGGGCAGGAGCATCTTCGGCATCGCCGCCCGCACCGCAAGCGGGCTGACCTCGGACAACGTTTCTGTGACGGTCGACGTGCTGAGTGAGCAGCGGCTGCTGGGCGCGTGCGTGCTCGGCACGCTGCTCAAAGCCAACCATGCACACCACGTGTACCATTTGATGCCGTGAACGCAGTGTTGATACTGCCGCGACGTCGCGTGTTTTTCCACCAACCCGCCTGGTAGATTGCGCTTGCGCTGCAATTGTCCAAGGCACGCCCATAGACTCGCTCGCGCATTCCACGCCGACACCTGCGCCACTCACAACATGCTCACCGCCTCTGGTCACCACGCACACATCCGCAGAAACCAGCCCCCCGCTGGCCCAGCCGTCCGTCACCGGCGTCAAGATCCGCGTAACCGGCTGCGGGGCCAGCGACATTCAGGTCGACGCAGTCAGCGTCACCGCCGGCCTCCTCCGCGTCGTCACCAACAAAAAGGGCGTCACCACCGATTACGGCATCCCTGGGCGCGTCCAGGTCACCACCCTGCCGACAAACGGCACAGTGACCAAGGCGATGGAGGCCAAGTGCAGCTACTCGGTGCTCGCACGGCTCAAGGCGGCCGCGTCCTTTGATATAAAGAAGCAGGGCTGCACGGGGTGCTACCGCTGCTTGAAGGCACTGGACTTCAAGTGCACGGAGACGTACCGCCTGCGCGTGCAGGCGCGGAGCTCTGGCGGGTTCAAGGACAGCGCCTGGTCGGCCGACCTTTTGTTCCAGGCTGAGTGCTCCCCAGAGGCGGCCGCATGCTACGTTTGAATAACACTTGTGCACAGGTTTGTCGCAGGGCCGGTGCAAGGAAGGCCGCTTGTCACAAGACAAGCGAAGAAAGAAGTCAGAAATTTTGTGTGGTGGTGAAAGCGTTACACGTTTGACTACATTTCCGTCGAACGCGAGACACCACAAAGCTTTGGTGTGGCACAATTCTGCTTTTGCATGAGATGCTTCAACACTCCCACCAACCACCTTTGGATGCTGGGCGTGCCATCCCCTCTCCAACACACTGCAAGGTATCAGAATTACTGCAAGCACTGCGTTGACGTCGGCGCCAGGCTGTCTGATCTCCATGCATAAAACGCCTGCTGTGCGGTACCCACCACCTGTATGGCTTTGCTTTGAAGCTCGTGTGACGGCGTGTGTCAAGTGCGGGGTTTCCAAGTCAATTTCATACTGAACGGTGCATCACTTCTTTTTGCAGCCTGTCTGCAACACGCACACACCTATCTGCTGTGACTGGGACATGTAAAACGGTGTTGAATTGCAGCTTTATGATGCAGCCCTGGGCAGTCTGAGCGCCTACAGTCGCGGGCTTGCAGAATTTTTGGATGCTATGCACAGTCAGCGCCACGTGCCTCAAGCGGGTTGCACATTCGGGCGCTTGAATCCGGGCAAACATCATCCAGGCGCCTTGCATGCGGATAGCTGAGGTTTGCCGTGTTGCCGAGGCTTGATTGGGTCCATGCCGTTAGCGGGCTCGGCCAGGACTCGGCGCTGCAATGGACGTGACCAGGAGCAGTAGGTCGGAAATGTTGTGCGCTTTCCGGTGCTGCCCCACATCATGTTTGCTCCACAATGCGTTTATGTGACGGACTGTGCGCGTGATTTTAGAGATTCAAACGTTCCGGTATACGATGATCACCCGACAGAGAGTTGCAAGATCAGACACACCCTGAGATCACAGCTGTTTGACCAGTGATCTGTACAACTATATCATGCTTATTGATTTCGCCCACCTGGACCACCCAGCCTTGGCACGGGGCAATTAGCGGCGATATTTTCGTCGAACGCCTAGTATAGGGTCACGCTCTCTCCTAGCCACGATAACAGACGCGTGCTCACAAACGGCGCGCGGCTGCACAGGCTGCGGCAGCAGGCGCCAACATGGCGCCGCCGAACAGCATCATAACGCGGCATGTCATCCCGGCGCTCGGGACAGTGGTCGCGTGGGCGATGTTCATCGCGCCGCTCAAGGCGGTGCTGCAAGTGCGGCGCTCCAAGGCGCTAGGGGTGAGCCGACCAGGCGCGGCAGTTGCAGAGATCCGCGACCTGCCACGACTAGTTACAGCATCCGACAGTCCGCAGGCCACCAGCCAGAGGGCCGATCCCTCCTGTGCACTCAAAGCAAGCCGGCGAGCCGTGTCGGCGCCCCCACCGCCCACCCCTCGCCCCTGATTTCAACGTAGGCGATGAACCCCTTGCCTCTGGTGGCAATGTGGGCCAATTGCACGGGCTGGCTCATCTATTCTTTCCTCATCAAGTGAGCGATCCCGCAGGCGTCTGGCCGCCTGCACATGCGACGCGCCGCCCCCGCAGCAGCGCGGCGCCGCGGTGGGTGCGAACCCGAAGGGCTCCGCTGCATGCTCCGTGAGCAATGGCCGCCAGCGCGCCTGGTGAGCGGGGATTGCTGTGGCTCTAAAGCCCAACCCAGCTTTCTTTCTCCAGGACCGACACACCACGGCTGAAGCCGTGGCCTGCACATTCTTGTGTGTTGGTCGCAGGGATGTGTATGTGCTGGCGCCCAACCTGCCGGGGCTCATGCTTGCAATCTTCATGACAGTGACTTGCTACGGATTCGCAGACGACAAGGTGTGCGCAGACCCCATGCGTCAGCGCGGCGCTGCGCCCTGCTGCGCGGGGCTGTAGAGAAGGCAGCGGGGGCAGCGGCGGAGGCGCGTGGCGGGAGCTGCTTGCGGCGCGCCGGTGGGCGGGCTGGCGGCGGCGGCGGAGCAGGCGCGCCCGCCGCCGTCGCCTGTGTTGGGTGCCGGGCCCCACGACGC
>NW_014009179.1:4028-4626 GCF_000611645.1 Monoraphidium neglectum
GAGCAGGCGCGCCCGCCGCCGTCGCCTGTGTTGGGTGCCGGGCCCCACGACGCCAGCCGCGGCCCGCCGTCCCCACCCCACTCTGCCGCCCCCGCTCGGCACTTGACAAGCAGCAGGCCTCCGCTGCACCAGCCCCGACGCCGCCCCTTTGAATTACCATGCATATCACAATCTTTTCTCGCCGTCCCGTCCCCATGCGCTCCCCACGCGGCCGCGGGCAGAGCCGGGACACGATGTTGTGGGCGATCATGCTGTTTGCGCTGCTGCTGGCGTCGGCTGGGGCCTACCTGTGCTTCGCGGGACTGGCCCACGCGACAGCTGTCGCCCTCTGGTGCGTTGGTTTGGAGGGTGGATCGGAGAGGGTTGGGGGGTGGGGGAGGGGTTTTAAGGCTGGTGGGGGTGAGAACAGCCGTGGGTTGATAATGTGCCTCTGGTGCGTCTTTTGTGGCAGGGTCTTGAATCCTGGACCCCGCGTCACCAAGCCCCAAAGCCCCAAGATCTCGCCACCTCTTCGAGCGCCCCGCCGCTTTCTGCGTTGCCAGCAAGCCGGCGGCGCCGCAGCCCGCGCCGCTGCCCCCCAGCCAACCCCCCACGAGAC
>NW_014009178.1:0-1401 GCF_000611645.1 Monoraphidium neglectum
GTGGGGAGAGGAGGTGGTGGTGGGCGTGGGCGGGGGGGGAGTACCCTTTAATGGAGACGGACGATCAGGAGGGGGTGGGATCGGGCTGAGTGGAGTGGTGCGCAGGGTCGCGGGTGGATTATCAGTGTTGATTGGGCAGATTGTTGTCTCATTTTTATCTTGCAAGTGCAAAGGTGCTTAGATGTCGCACAGCAAGGGGCCAGCACACTTACACGCACAAACCACTGTAACGCATGCGCACGCATCCACACGCAAACACCTGCACGGAAATGTATCTTCCCCCACCCCCTCAGATCAACCCCGAGGCTGCCGAGCTCGTGTTTGAGCGCACCGCGCTGCTCAAGTGGCTGCTGGCGCGCGTGCGGCGGCGCGCCAGTGACAGCAACCGCCTGTACGCCTCGGAGCTGCTCGCCATCCTCGTGCAGGTGAGATCTGGGTGATCTGGACCGCAACCTAGGGCGCCAGATCTGGGCCGCGATCCGGGCTGGTTTTCGTGGACGCTTCCTGCCTCTTCCGCGTACGACTGACTGCGACGCCGCAAGCAAACTCCGCTATGTTTGCGTTTGCGCGCAGCCAACTGCGACGCCGCATGCGACCCCTGCCGCCGTGCGCTGTCTTCCCTAGGGGCGCGAGGCCAACCAGCGGCGGCTGGGGGCCGCGGACGGCATTGACGCCGTGCTGCTGTCCATCAGCCCCTACAAGAGCAGGGACCCGCAGGTACGCGTCGAGTGGAGGAATCCAGTTTATGTGTGTGTGTTTTGTGTATGTGTGTATGTATGTAGGTGCCTCTGTGTATATATATCAACGCGTGTGTGTATGTGTGCGCATGTGTGCGTGCGCACGCACGCGCGCGTGCGCGCGCGCGCGCGTGTGTGTGTGTGTGTGACAGAGAGAGAGTGTGTGAGAGAGAGGGAGGCGTTCATGTGTGTGCGTGTCCAACTCCTGAATCTAAGCCTACCTTTTTACACACGCCTTGGGTAGAAGTTGAGGTTTTAAGGGCTAGAGTTTGCAACATCGCCAATCTTTTTAACCTTGATTCCATCCCCAACATCAGGATGCTGAGGAGCAGGAGTACCTTGAGAACCTGTTTGACGCCCTCTGCTCCTGCCTCATGCTGCCAGAAAACAGGATCGCATTCGTGGCCGCAGAGGTGGGTGGGGGGCGCACACGCACGCGCGCATGCACACACACACACACACACACACACACACATATACAAACACACACATCATACATGCACATGCACACACACAACACGCAACACACACGCACACATGCAAGCGTCCATGATACACCCTTGGCTGCTCGCCTCGGATCGCCCCATGCAGCTGACACCTGTCTTCCGCGCAGCCACTGCTGGCGTTGCCCCCGCAAACGCCGCTGACGCAGAACCCCTGCCCC
>NW_014009178.1:2117-5174 GCF_000611645.1 Monoraphidium neglectum
CCTCAAATCCCCCCCCCAAAATTCTGGGAAACCCATCTTGACTGAATTTCACCCACCCACCCATTCCTTCCCCCGCCACCAAATTATCTGCAGGGTGTTGAGCTGATGTTCCTGCTGCTCAAGGCTAAGAAGGCCTCGCGATACGGCGCCATCAAGGCCTTGGACTTCGCCTGCACCCTGTGGGTGCCCCCCTGCTGCCCTCCTCCTGCCTTCCTCCCCTGCAGCCCCGCCCCACCGCGCCGGCCCCGCCGCACCGCGCCTGCCGGCCTGCAAACTGTGCCCGCGCTAGCCCTGGGCCGCCTCGCCCGGTTCCTCCGGCATGCCCACCCCCCAGCCATATCAGTGAGCGAATTCTTACACCCAGCCAAGAGCCCGGCATGCAGTCGCGCAAGCACACCACACCGAGGCACGACCTCTGGGCGCCCTCACTGCCTGCCCTGCCCTCCACCTCCTGCGCGTTCCCGGCAGCTGCCCGCCGGCCTGTGACAGGCTGGTGGAGGTGGGCGGCCTGGCCCCGCTTTTTGCCCTGTTCATGGGGAGGACCAAGGTGAGGCGCTTTCTTGATAGTTTGTCAGCGTAATGCAGAATCGGTTTCCCAATGCCAAGCAGGATGGCTGGGTGATATTGCAGGGGCGATGCAGCCGTCGCTCTTTCATAGCCCCCTTCAGGGTCTTCGGCGCCGCCGTGGCCACCGCCGCCAACACCGACGCTGGACTGTTCCCCCGGCCTGGGTTGTTGCCGCGTGGCTGCCTTCAGCGCCGCGGTCGACGACGTGCCCGCTCGAGCGGCTGCAGCGCCACCGCTGGCGACTGCCTTTGTGATCGAACAATGCTGCGCTGCCGCTCGTTGCCATGGCGGTTCCTTGACGCCCCCAGCAGGCGCCGACCGGCTGCACCGCTGACGTCACCGCGTCGCCTCGCCCGCAGGTCAAGGGCCCGAAGGGCGATAAGGCGGGCAAGGACGTGGCGCGGGAGATGGAGGAGCGATCCGTCAGCCTCATCAGCAGCCTGCTGCAGGTTTGGGGCGGGATTGGGGGCCCGCCATTCGCGGCTGCGGCAAAGCTGTCGAGCCGCCTGCGGGTCGCGGCTCCCGTTGTGACTTCTGGTTTGCTGCATGCGACTACGGCGGGAGGGGTCCACAGGCGCCAGCGATCGGTCCTCGACCATACGACAAATCAGTGGAATACAGCCGGGCATGGGTCGGCGGCCGCCCTGCTTTAGGCCCTTTGGGATTCCAAGGCCAAGCCCTGGTGACCCGACCCCTTCCAACGCGTTCAAGCCTGCGGCGTCCAGAAAGCGCGCCCTCCTGACAAATCATATCCTCTGCAGCACGTGACCAAGGCGGGCCTGCGGGACCGCGTGGCGGCCAAGTTTGTGGAGTCTGAGTTTGAGAAGGCCGACATGCTGGTCGAGGTCATGTTCAGGTGAAAGGCCCAGTCCGCCAGGCTGAAGCCAGCCACCAAACACATCACATTGCAGCACGTTATCCCAGCAGCAAGGGGAAAACCCTGGCTCCACGTGGGGTTGGGGGTAGCGCCCCCAACCAAGAGCAGTGGCCGGGTCCGACGCCTTGCTTTGGGCGCAAGGGTCGGGGGCTCGATCCACCAGGCTGAATCCAGCCGCTTGCAGGGGTTGCCAGCCGGCGCCTTGCGGCCGCACTTGTGATCCGCCGACCGCGCGGCCCACCCACCCAACCCACGTGCGGCCCAGCGAGCGCATGTGCATGCACCTGCAAGCCTCTACGCTCTCTGCCTCCCGTCCTCACGGCGGCCCTGAACCTCTCGACGGCCGGCTCCCCTCCCTTGGCCAACAGCCTCCACCCGCCGCCACCGCCGCCGCCGCAGCCCCTTTGACACCCTCTCTCACACACACCTGCACACACACACCTGCACACACACACCTGCACACACACACGCACGCACACACACACGCACACACACCGTCCCGCCTCGCCCCCCTGGCAGGTACGAGGAGCGCGTGGCTGCGGTGGAGGCGCGCCTGGCGCCCCAGTTTGAGGCCGGGGAGCTGGACGAGGGGGACGTGGTGTCAGAGCAGCTGGAGGCGGGGCTGTTCACGCTGCAGGTGGGTGTGGGTGTAGGGGCGGCGCGCGTGGCGCTGCATGATCACAGAGGTGTGTACACTTCTGGATGGACACACTTTTTGCCGCCGCTGCGTCTGCGTATGTATGCTCGTGCACACACACACGCACACACACGCACACGCACACGCGCGTGCGCGTGCACAGACATGCCCAGTGCTCACCCGGACACACTACAACACACGGGTGCCTGTGCACGCATGCTTGCAAAGCACACCAATGCACCAGCACGCCTCACCCCCTCCCACCACCCTACGCCCCTCCACCGCGCGCGCACACACACACACACACATTCACAGGGCTGTGTGGTAATCTCCGCGGGCCTGTGGGCGTCCGGCGACCCCGGGCTGCGCAAGCGGCTGCTGGCGCTGCTGCACCAGAGGGGGCGCTCCCTTGACATGATACGGTGTGGGGGTCGGGGTCTCGGATGCGGGACGCCGAGTTTGTTTTCTTCTGTAGCTTCTGTCATAACGTAAGCTGCGGGGTGCACATGTGTGTGTCTGTGAGTTTGTAACGTGTGTAATTGTGTATGTGTTTGTTTACACGAGCGCGCTTGTTCGTGCGCCCCATGCGTGGACGACGCGTGTGTGTTGCCGTTCCTGCAGGGGCATTAGTCAAGCCCAGCAAAACAATCAGCTGGTGGCCGCTTCTGCGACAAGCGGCGACCCTCTATTTCACATGCCAATCTGGCCACCTCAACCGCCAACATGACCGCTGATTCGACGCTGTAACCGCCTCAACCGCCAACCAGGGAGTACCTCTACGATTACTACGTGGGCCTGGAGGGCGGCGGCGGGGGCGCTGACAAGGACGGCGGCGCCAAGGGCCCCGACGCGGCGGCCGCCGTCGCCGACGGCTCGGCGCGGCAGCGGCGGCGGCTGGCGGCGTTCTTGGCGGCGGTGGGAATCGACGCGGAGGAGGCGGAGGCGGAGCGGCGGCGGCGGCGGGGCGAGGTGGGTG
>NW_014009177.1:0-2385 GCF_000611645.1 Monoraphidium neglectum
TTGAGGCGGCTGAGTGGCGACGCGAGCAGTGGCGGTGGCGCCGGCCATATCGCGGCTGGCGCAGGAGCGAGCAGCCCTTGGGTCCTGTGACAATGTGATATGGGTGCAGGTAGCAGTGACGCAGACAGCACCTGTGGTGTTTGCGTTGAGTCCAGCTCTTTTGAAGAGTGACTAGAGCGCAAGCGGCCTACCTTGCCGCGCGGCTGGGGGGCACAAGCTGCCCCACACCTGGTTTGAAATCGGTTCAAATCTGTCTTCTGTTGGTCCCAGTGACCTGTTCCTTGATATTTCTTTGAGTTGCTTGGCTGCCTCTAGATTTTGCAGTTTGTAAGTGTCTCTTGCTTTGTTACCACCAGAAAGAGGCAGATGCACGGATGAATATCCTGCCAGTTGCGCCACAGGCTTCAGCGAGATTATGTAAGTCATGTATGCACAGGCCAAAAAATACAGTTCCTTTGTGCAAGGCGTGTGAATGTGCATATGACAACACCGCCACGCGTGCTGCGGCGGGGAGCGGGCGCCGGTGCGTAGTATGAAACCGCGTCGGCGCAAGTGAGTGAGCCGAATGATGCGCAATGTGCTGAGCTGACCGAATACGGTCTGGTCAAAAACAACGCCCGGCAGCCCCTCGCTCCGACGTCAAAACTTCCCCAGGAGGCGCCCAGCCCGCCAGCCCCCTGGCTGCCAGCCAGCAGCCCGTGTCAAACGGCGGGCAGGAACGCCTCGTCAGCAAACGGGTCCTTGTCAGCGTCGGTTGCAGGGATATATTCCGCGTACTGGGCCGCCTTGGCCGCCACCTCAGCGCCGAGGACCTCCTTAAGAACATGTACCGCCATGTCCGCCCCCGCGCTGACGCCTGATGATGTCACAAAGTTGCCGTCCCGCACCCACCGCGCGGAGCGCACCCAGTCGACCCTCGGGTTGACCGATTTGACCCAGTCGAACGCCCTCTTGTTGCTCGTCGCCCTGCGGCCGTCCAGCGCGCCCGCGGCGGCCAGCAGCGCAGCGCCCGTGCAGACCGACATGCACAGCTGCAGGCCGCTGCTGGGCGCGGCCCAAGCGCGGATGTACTCGAGCAGAGCCGGGTTGGCGGCCTCGCGGCGCGTGCCGATGCCGCCCGGCACCAGCAGCCAGTGCAGCTGCTGGTGGGACGGCGGGGACGGGGGCGTCGCGGGGCGGCCGTTGGCGCTGGGGGAATGCTGCGGGCTGGCGGCCGGGGGAGGGAGGTCGGCGAAGGAATAGCTGGCGATGACTGATACTGTGCCTGTGTTTGAGGTGTGTGTGTGTGTGTATGTGTGTGTGTATGAATGTGGTTTGTGGGCTGGTGTAAGTCCGTGCGCTAGTGTGTAGGGGCATACACATGCATGTGCGTGCGAACATGTGCGCACGAGAAGGCAGACGTGCAAACCTGGGGGTGTGCTGCAGTGTGTTGCGGCAAGCCGGCGAGAATCACGAGCCCAGCTGTGCTGAGCCACCTCACCCCGCCCTTGCGGGAGCGACCCTTTCAACGCTGGTACCCCATCCAGGCCTCTCGCGCGTGCCCAGCCCCGCCGTGTCGCGACCGCTAACCGCGGCGCACCTGTCACGCTCGTGACGGGGCCCGCGTTTTCTGCAATGTACAGCATCTCGATACGGGGCCGGCCATCTGCATCCTTGACGGCACCCCAGATGTTGACAGGGGCGACCCAGTCAAGGGGCTCGTGGCCTGGGAACAACAGGACGCCGACGCGGATCGGAGAGTCGGGCGGCGACGACCCCATCGTGCCGCAGGTTGGGTGCGAATGCGTCGGGCTGCAGTGGAATCCTGCCTGGCGGGGCACGGCCGTGTCTGTGATATCGATGCTATTGAAAGCGATTGGCGAGGAGAGTATGGAGTGCTCTGATGGGGAGGGTCGGTGCCCAAATCTGATCAAAGTAAGTATATAACTATGTGTGGGAAAACGCAGACAAGCCAGTGGATATACTACACAGCGACTTCATGCCATGTCTTTGGGACACATGGGGGCATGGCTTCTTCATCACTAGCACAACACCAGAACGAGTCGCACCCCCGCCTCCCAAAGCGCTTGCCTGGCGCATGCCAACACCACTGGTCGCGGCATTCCAACCACACTGTCGCCCATGAACGCTCCTGACAGCAGCATGCTCCAAGATTGAACGTTGCTGTGCCTGCAGTACGGCATTGCAAAACCACCACGTGGCGGGGGGTTGTACATCACATGCGGGCCGCGGGCCGGGCCCCGCCTCAGCTATACTAATCAAACACCAGAGCAGCCAAGTCAGATGCGTCCACGTCGAAACATGCAGGCAGCTGGGCTCACATCTGTGAGTTGCGCTGCAGTCAAGTGTGCTGAGCGACCTAGGTTCGTCAGTTTGTGTGTGCGG
>NW_014009177.1:2896-4979 GCF_000611645.1 Monoraphidium neglectum
GGGGGGGGGGGGGGGGGGGGGGGGGAGCGCGGAGGGACAGCGGACCACTCCCTCCTAAACAGCATGGGGATGTCATGAACTTTAGGCAACACCGTGGAGGGCTGGCCTGCAGTGAAGGCATACACACACCGCGGATGTAAGTAGGAGTAGGCACAACACGTATGGGTTGTCCCTGCCCATGCCTGATTCACCATCATCATGCGCTGGGAGAGCCACAACAAGTACCGCTTGCGCTTATGATACACACTGTGCTGCTCACAGGGTGGTAGACCACCCTGCAATCATGCAAGTCACCCCTCGGCCCCTGCGACCCCTGACTGCGACGGCTCGAAATTGTTGCGTTCAGCTGCTGGCTAGTGCCCTGGCACCTGTATCAGTGATCCATGTGCTTGTAAGTTGCATTGATGGCGTCACTGATATCTATAAGGGTCTCTACGACTAGAAACAAGAGATCAACGCAGCATGCCAGTGTTCAGTTTCGTCTGCCTCTTCGATAAGGTTGCATATGAATCCTAGATGCGCTTCGTAATACTAATATAGTCATGGCACTGTCGATCTCGGCCAAGGTTTGCATCAATTGGCAGCCATGCAGCGTTGGCCACAGGAGCTCGGCTAGCTGCATCAATATCACCAACACTGCGATCAGAGTAGGTCTAATACATTCACCCACGCGTCACGTGTTGCATTGCATGGGGTGTCGTGCGTGCCGGCCGTGGCGCGCTCCGCACGCTGCGTGGCCGAGACGCCGCATTCAGTGGGTGCCGCGCTTCCCCGCAGGCCGCCACTCATCATCTAGTGGGACGCCACGGCATACGGTTTTACACCAACAGCAGCAGCACATTCAGCCGGCGGTCGCTCGTGCGCATGGCAGCGCCCGAGCCCCCAGGCGGGGGCCCACCCCCCCCTCCCGCCCCCGCCCCCAGCGGTGGCTTGCCCCCGCGCGGCGCCGCGCTCGGGCCGCAGCACTTGGCGGCGCTCGCGCAGCGCTGGCGGCCGCTGCTGCCGGAGGTGCCGCAGGAGCGGAACCGGCTGCTGTCGCGCCGGATGAAGGCCCTTACATACCCAGGTGCAGCCGGCGTGCCGTGCCCCTGCAGCCGCTCGGGCGGCGTTGCAGTGCGGGAGGGACACACAGCGCCTGTGGCCCCGCATCCAGCACTCGCTTCCCTGTCCCACTGGTCCAGCGCAAGGGGCCCATCGCAGCACGGACGCAGCCGCCTTCCCAGCAGCCTCGAAAAGCAGGCTGCGCACATTGAGCGCTGACATCAGCCGCCCACCCATCCTGCCTTGTGTGCCCGCGCAGACCCCTTTGCATACGACATATTCAAGCAGGACGGGAAGGAATACATGTGAGCGGCAGCTCCCCAGCCGCGCCACTCTTAGCATTTGAAGAGCGCGGGGGCTTGCACGGCGGTCCAGATCCCACCTGCTGTGTTGGCGGCGGATGCGACGCCACCTGCGACGGCAGCGCACAGCTCCGAGCGACGCACGCCTGCGGAAACGAGCCCGCGCCCCATCAACAGCACGCCACAGCCCTGCGGCTGCCGCCGAATCCCGCTTGTCCCATTCCCGGAGCCGCGCGGCCCCCGACGCCCCTGCCTTCCCCCGACGCGCCGTCCCCCAACGCCGCCAGGACGGGCGCCATAGGGCCGCGCGAGTTCCGGGACCGCTTCTTCGCCATCTTTGGCCGCTGCCCCGGCGCGGACGACCTGTTTGTCCAGATGGCGCTGCTCGTGCCGTCCCCGCCCATGCGGCTCGCGCTGCTGCAGACCGCCGCCGACGTGAGCACGGGGGGCCGGGAGCGGCGCCGACGGAGGCGGGGCCGGGGCGGCAGGGCCGTGACGGCGGGGCCCGCTTGAGAGACCTAGGGGCTGGGTCTGTGTGGCCGATGGGATGCTTTTTTGGGTGGGCAGTTGACAGCGACAGGGTCCGCACGTCGACGCCCGGTGGAAGTCGTGCGGGCGCTCTGCCGAGCGCGAGACCCCTATGCTTTACCCTCTTGCCTGCAGCCGTGGGTGCTGCCCTCGGGCCCCTTGGAGGTGCCCGACCTCCCAGCGGCGCCCAGCGCGGCCGAGGTGCTTGCGGC
>NW_014009176.1:0-4459 GCF_000611645.1 Monoraphidium neglectum
GTGTACGTCCTCATCAACTCGGGCCTCGTGCTGGCGGGGGTGGCACTGACTGTGTTTGTGGCGCCAGCTGCTGCGGGATCGGGCATTGCAGAAGTCAAGGTAAGACGAGTGTTTGTGGTGCGTGTTTGCGTGGAAAGGGTTGTTGTAGGCAGCAGAGGGGGGGGAACACCTACACCTGCACTCGCATGGACAGACACACAGGTGGCGTGCGCCGCTGGCTCACGTGTACACGCACACGCAAACACACACAAAACACGATCACCCTCAAGCATACTCTGACACTCAGACACGTCGCGCACACACTCACACGCTCACATTCACAAACACGAACCACCGTCAGGCCTACCTCAACGGGATTGACGTGCCAGGCATATTCCTGCTGCGCACCCTGCTGGTCAAGCTGGCCGGCTCCGTGGGCGCCGTGGCAGGTGGCCTCGCGGTCGGCAAAGAGGGGCCCTTTGTGCACGCCGGCGCCTGCATAGGCGCGCTGCTGTCTCAGGTGCGCACAAGATCAGGTTCTTGAGGAACAGGCTGTGTAGCCCGCGGACAGCAGCAGGGAACCGTGCTGCAGGCACAGCCCAGCTTCCAGGCTTGAGACTGCATGAATTTCTCAGCCCCTGGCCCCTCACGTGCGTTTGCCTGCTGCCCAACCCTGCGCTGCCCCCAGGGCGGCCCGCCCGGCATCGCGCCGGCCTGGTTCCGCCAGTTTTGGAACGACAGGGACCGCTCTGACCTCGTGGCCTGCGGGTCGGCCGCGGGCGTGGCCGCCGCGTTCAGGTCGCCCGTGGGGGGCGTGCTGTTTGCTCTTGAGGAGACGACGACCTGGTGGCGCAACCAGCTGCTGTGGTACGCGTTCTTCACGACGGCGGTGGTCAGCGTCGCAGGTGGGCGGCTGCACGTGCTAATGAGGGAGAGCGCGCTTGTGAGTGTGTGTGCATGTTTGCGAACATGTGTTTTTGTGTTTTTGTGTGTGTGTGTGTGTGTGTGTGTGTGTGTGAGTGTGTGCGCGCGCGCGCACGCACGCACGCACACATGCACGCACGTGTGTACACGTCTGCGTGCCATTTCAGAGGGCATTCGTGAGGCTTGGCTAGTGTGCTGAACTATGTTTGTGTGTGCGCCCTATGTGTGGATGCGTGGTGTGTGAGAGCGCTTGAAGTCTCACAAACAACGGGTTGCTTGACCCATATCCGACATACATGTTGCGACTCACTGTGTCCCTAGGCCCACACAGCCAGCCATATGGTGACCTCCACATGTCGCACCCCTGCTTCCTTCTCTCCTCCTGGTGACGCTCTCAATGGCCCGTGATCACACCCTCCCTCATACCACCCCGACTCTCCCCCCCCATCGGCGCCCAGTCCGTGTCTTCATGAAGACCTGCGCCGCCGACACCGCATGCGGCTTCTTTGGCAGCGGCGGCCTGATCGTCTACGAGATGAACGAGGAGCGCCAGGGCTTCGAGACCCACGAGCTGCTGCCCGTCCTGCTGTTAGGCGTCATCGGCGGCCTTGTGGGCAGCGCCTTCAACCACGCCAACCAGGTCCGGGGACGTCTGCCGGCTGGGAGCTGCTTTGTTTCATTCAAGGGCCCTCTTGCGCCATGGTTGGAGGCTCCTTTTATCCGTCATTGCACGGCACCGCCAGGCGTGGCCTCGCCAGGGTGGCACAGAGGTCTTCAGCACCCCCTGCTGACCACCCGCCTGCCGCTCGGTGCTGGCCAGTTTTGTTTGGGCCGCCTTCACATCCGGCTGGACCCCCTGCGCCCACCCATTGCAGGCCCTGGCTGAGTGGCGTAAGGCCAACTTGTACAAGCATGGGGCCAGGGGCAGGGTTGCGGAGGCGCTGGCCATTGCTGTCGTCACCAGTGCAGTCGCGTTTGCGCTGCCGCTGGTGGCCCAGTGTCAGGTGCGGGTTTCCAAGGGCTGTTGTGCAGTTTGCGCGCGATCATGACGCTTGCAGGATCTGTGGTGTGTCTGGCAAGGCTTCTTTTCTTGGATGCCTTTGGAGCCAAGACTGATTGCGGGAGCACCACAAGATCAGTGATGCTTAAACGTATGGATTGCTTTGGCTGCCTCCGGCTCACTTAGGCCCCGTTTCTGTCAACCCGCACCCCGCCGCACGACTGCACCGCAGCCATGCCCCGTGGGTGGCGCGGAGGAGTGCCCGCGGCCCGACACGATGTCCACCGGGAATTTTGTGCCGTTCATGTGCGAGCAGGGCGGCCAGTACAACGACATGGCGACCCTCTTCTTCAACACACAGGTGCTTGGGTGTTCGCGCATGTGCGTGCACGCACGTGTGTGTTTGTGTGTGTGTGTGTGCATGTTTGCGCGCACGTGTGTGTGTGTGTGTGTGTGTGTGTGTGTGTGTGTGTGTGTGTGTGTGTGTGTGTGTGTGTGTGTGTTTGTGCACGCGCGCTCTTGCACACGCACTCATGCATTGTGCAAGCGCACGTGTGGACACAGGTATGCTTGAGCGCGGCTTGGGACTTCCTATACCGCCTGCCGTTGCTTCCCCCAAATCAACCCGACCTCAATCCCAACCCACCAAAAACGGGCAAGGCGATAAGTTGGAGAGGCGACATAGGTTACACACAAGCCAATCAACCGACCGACCGACCAGTCCACCCATCCACCACCCAAACAGGACGACGCCATCCGCAACCTGTTCAGCAGCAAGACCAAGGCCGAGTACTCGGTCAACACGCTGGTGGTCTTCACAGCCACCTTCTTCACGCTGGCGTTGGTGACGTACGGCGTCGCCATACCCACGGGGCTGTTCGTGCCGGGCATCCTGCTGGGCGCGTCGTATGGGCGGCTGGTCGGCGTCTTTGTGGCGGACATGCACCCGAGGCAGACCATCGACGAGGTGCGGGGCAGCATCAAGGTGATGTCAGGTTCTAGTAAGGAAAAGGGGTGGGTGGCAGCTGCCAGGGCGTGTTGCGTGCGCCAAGGCAACGCCTGCTTTGGATGTGTTGCATTTCGTTGTCAAGTCCGCCCTGCTTGCAACATCCTGGCGTGCCTCAGGCCATCGCCGAATGCCGCCGACGCCAGTTGATGAGCATGTCCTTGCTTCTTGCACCTCGCAACCAAATATAAACCGCGGCAGGGTACGTACGCGCTGCTGGGCGCGGCGAGCTTCCTTGGCGGCAGCATGCGGCTGACAGTGTGCACGTGCGTGATGCTGCTGGAGCTGACCAACAACCTGTCCATGCTGCCGCTCGTCATGCTGGTGCTGCTAGTGGCCAAGGTGCGCGGGGTCGCAGGGGTCTGCCGTGCGTTCAGGGATTGGGTGCGCCCGGACCTGGTGGGACACACACTTATCACAACGGGGGCTGGCCCTGCAGAATCCCGAGCCGCTCCCGCGGAGCAAGACACGCACAAGAACATACATCAAGTCTCTCCGCATCACAGGGCGGCCGTTTGTAGCACGAATGAGGCGCTGAGGGCCCTCATGCACCGCCGCATGCTCAGAGCAGTGCACCGCAGCTGGCGCCCCTACGCCCCAACCCTCCACCACCCCGCCCCGGCAGGCGGTCGGCGACGGCACCGGCGTCAAACCCATCTACGAGTCCCTCATGGACTTCAAGCAGCTGCCTTACTTGGAGCCCAACTCAGACGGCCTGATGCGCCACATCACCGCCGCCGAGGCCTGCGGGCGCCCGGCCGTCTGCTTCCAGCGGGTCGAGCGTGTCGCGCTCGTTGTAGAGACGCTGCGCGCGACGCGCCACTCGGCGTTCCCGGTGGTGACCGGCGGGCCCGAGGGCGAGCGCGTGATCATGGGGATCGTGCTGCGGCGACACCTCATGGTGCTGCTGGCGTCGGGGCGCGCGTTCCAGCCGAGCCCCTTCGTGTCTGAGGTGCGCAGCACGTCCGCGGGCGCGCAGAGCGGGCCGCCTTTGGGTCCGAAGCTTCGCAGGAGCTTTGCTTCCAGCTTCATCCAAATACGGGTTGTGGGAGAGGCTGCGGTCTGGTGGCAGCCTGCTGATTTAAAGCTGCAGGTTCAACAGGAGCGGGTCGTCCTCAGGCATGCCTGCAGCGGAGCGCTCGGCGTGCGGCGCTGCAAGAGCCTCGTGCGTCATGTGTGCGTCTGCAGCCGCGTCCAGCCCACTCCCGCCGCACCCTCTGTGCCCGCTCACCTGCGCCGCTCAACCACCCGCGACCAGGCTGCGAGCCGCGTGGCGTTCAGCTTCACCCAGGCCGAGTTCTCGTCGCCCATCTGCGAGCCGCCGCACCCTGTGTCTGCCCTGCGGCTGTCAGAGGAGCAGCTGTCCATGCACATGGACCTCGGGCCCTATGTCAACCCCAGGTGTGAAGTCGTGTGTGTGTGTGTGTTGCTGTGTGTGTGTGTGTGTGTGTGTGTGTTGTGAGTGTGTTGTGCATTATCGCTTATCTCACTGTTTGTTTGGCAGATGCTGTCTCATTCTCCGTCACCAGTGACCACCCCCATCAACGCGT
>NW_014009175.1:0-1438 GCF_000611645.1 Monoraphidium neglectum
GTCGGCGCGCCGGGCGGGGGCGCCGCGCTCGTGCGGGCGCTGCTGGCGCAGCGCGGCGGCGGCGCGGGGGCCGGCCGTCACAAGCAGAAAAAGCGGAAGCAGGAGCTTGGGGAGCTGGGGCCGCAGCCGCGGAAGGACGCGGCAGCGGCACCGCTGCACGAGGGCGGCAGCGGTAAAAAGCGGCGGCAGAGCCTTGAGAGCGCCGCGGCCGCGGCTGCGGGAGCGGCGGCGGCGGCGGTGGCGGCGGCGTCAGAGGCAGAGCGCACGCCGGTGCAGGCGGCCAAGCGGCCGGCCGGTGGCAAGGCTCTTGGCAAGGCGCTGGTTGGCAAGACGCCGACCCGCGCCGTCGCACACAATCTAAAATCGCCTGCCAAGGGCACGCCCGCAGCTGCTGTTGCGGCCACGGGGCCGGCCAGCGCGGCAGGGGTTGGTGCTCAGGGCGCGGCGGCGGCTGTGCGGACCCCGATGAGTGGCAAAAAACTGAAGGAGCGCAGCGCCGGCGGCGGCAGGGGCGGCGGGGGCGGCGGGGGCGGCGGCGGCGGTGGCGGCGGTGGCGGCAAAAACGTCGATGGTGTTGGGCAGGACGCGGCTGCTGCAGCGAGTGCGCGGAAACCCGCCAGCGTGTCCAAGAGGCAGGCGGCAGGAACGGCTGGTGGCGGCGGCGGCGGTGCCGCGGAGGGGGTCGATGGCACCCCGAAGAAGAAGGTCAAGCAGCGGCAAGCCGCAGGCGGCGGCGCGGCGGTTAGCGCACGGCATCTGCGCGCGACGGCGCCGCCGATGCTGACGCCTCAGCCAACTAAACGCGCCGCGAAGGCCAGCAAGCAGAGCCGCAAGAGCCTGTAACATGTTCGACGTGTGGAGCAATTGCCCATGTTTCCGTCACTGTGGTCACTACTGCGAGCGTCACCGCCGTTTGCGCGTTGGCCAACCACCAGCTCAGCCAGCACCGATACAGGCCATCCAGCGCCCCTGGATAATATGTAGAGGAAGATTTAAATTTTAGACGGGATTCGCGCCATCCCAAGCCTCGATCGTCGTCCCCGGGCCTCGGAGCCGCTGGGCGAGCACTGCTTACGAAACCGTTCTCGGTGCTGGCACCATTGTTTCCACCTGCAGCGGGTGAAAACATAACCTTGAAATAATTGCTTTCGAAAAGGAAACGCCGCGTCGGCTGGGCACTGCGTTTTAGCCGTGTTGCCGCTGGCCGCGGGCTCGGCGAGGATGGAGCCCGGTATCAGCGCGCCCCTGGTCGTCAATGGCGAGTCACGCGGGCTTGTTGGGCAGCGGCAGCCCTGCCCGGCCGCCGCTCACTCGGGGGCCCGCAGCTCCGAAGGTAGTGACGCCTTGTTCCGGCGCGGCGCCCAGTGCGGCCGCGGCAGCGGCAGCGACGGCAGAAGCACAACCCGCCGCAGAGCACTGCTGTGGGGTGCAGCGGCGG
>NW_014009175.1:1804-4825 GCF_000611645.1 Monoraphidium neglectum
CCGCCGCAGAGCACTGCTGTGGGGTGCAGCGGCGGGCGGCGTTGTCGTTGTTGTCACGCTCATAGGCGTGCTCGCATCCGGCCTCACTCGCGCCGGTGCTGGCCGGGGCCCCGCGCCCCCTGCTGCCCTTGCAAACGGCGGCACCCCCGCCGGCAGTGGCGGCAGCAGCAGCGGCGCAGTGACCGACGGGAATTACTGCCTTAGCCTGCCCGAGTCGGTGCAGCAGTACTGCATAAAGTACTACAGCGCCCCCGGCAAGAAGCGATTTCAGGCGGCGCAGGAGTGGCAGCGGATGGACGCGACTACCTGTGAGTGACGCGCGCGTGCTCGCCCCGCGATGCCGTGCGGGGCGAATGAAGGGGCGCGGAAGCAAGGCAGGGCCTGTCCTTTCGCATTTTTCACTGCGCTCGCCTGGCGTCCTGCATGGACCGGACCCAGCATGTCACAACATCCGCAACCAAGGGGGCCGCAGGCAACCGAAGCGCCTGTGCTCGGATCGCACCATTAGCCTGCGGCTGCGACGCCCAAATTCAAGCCCTTGCTCCTTTATGACACCTGACCCTTGCTCCCCATCTCCGCCCCTCTTGCAGTCAACTGCGCAGGGATCGAACCGGAGTGCATCAATGCTGACCTGGAGGCGGACAGCCAGGGCGCAACCGCCTGCCGGCCGCTGCAGGACGGCGCAGCATGCTGGCCGGGCTCCGTCTGCCACCGCGGCCTGTGCGGAGGTGCGGTCGGCCGCGCTCCCGGGGGTGCAATGGCCGGCGTATGGCGGGACGGACAGAATGTCTGTGTGTCTATTTGATTGCTACCTGTTGTGCGGGCGGGATTCGCTTTGCAGAAGCGGGCAGGCGATGGTGCCACAGAGGATGTGTCCAAGCATTGCAGGGTGCGCCTACTTGGCAAGGCTGGCTTGCACTTGACGCGAGGCAGGGCCCATGGGAATGAGTGTGCAGTCTGGTAATAACGGTCTGACAGTTTCAGGCAAGCACGAATGCCAGCGGCCAATCAATTTCTTCCTCCCCATCACATACACACACACACACACACACACACACACACACACACACGCACGCACGCACGCACGCACGCACGCACGCACGCACACGCGCGTGCGCACAAGCATGCAGCAACGCATCACACTCATGCGTGATACCAATAATGCGAATCTAACAACAAGCACCAGTCGCGCAGCCCGATCGTATCGCAACCCTCTTCGTACCCACCAACAGGCGCCGACGAGCTCGGCATCAAGATGGAGTCTGCCGCTGTCGCCGCCCTAACCAAGGGTGGCTCAGACGCCGACGCCCCACCCAAGAAGGACGACAAAAAGCCGGACCCCAAAAAGCAGGACGCCGTCAAGAAGGACGACAAGAAGCCGCCGCAGCCGCAGCCCGCCGTCAAGAAGCCGCCATCCCCGCCGCCGCCGTCCCCGCCGCCGCCCCCGCCGCCGCCCCCGCAGGCGACGTACATGAGCGGCGGCCGGCTGGTCGTTTACGACATCCCGCTGCCGTCCCCGCCCGCGCCGGCGCAGCCGGTGGCGGGGTGGGCGACGGTGGCCTCTGTCGTGGAGTCCAAGGCCAAGCTCACGCGCGTGCCGCAGACGTTCCTGGCCACGAGTCACGAGTGGGACCGCATGATGGACTACGCGAACAACGTGGCCGCGTTCAAGAACATATTCCGCGAGTTCGGGCCGAGCCCGATCATCCGAGTGGGGGGCGCGACGCAAGACCGGATGGTGGGCCAGCCCGCCACGGAGATCTGGTGAGCGGCGGCGGCCGAGGCGGCGGCGGCGGCCGCGACGGCGGGGCGGCGGCCGCGTTGGGTTGTGTGGGAGCCGTCACAAGAGGGGCACGGCACCGCGAGGGCTCGCGAGCGTGCGGTCCCGCCCTCCCCGCCCTTTGACCCAGCCGGCACCCCACCCCTCGGCCCTGCATCACCGCTACCCCTCACCACTGTGCGCGGCCCGGCCCATGTGTCCACCCACCTCCCAACGCAATACCCCAGGGTGGCCCTGAGGAAGATGCACGAGGCGTTCAACGCGCGGTTCCTGATCGGCCTGCCCCTGCTGCCCTCGGACAGCATCGAGCGCGCGAAAACGATGATGAAGACGGTAGAGAAGTACATTCCCAAGAAGGCCCTCCTCGGATATGAGCTCGGGAACGAGGTTAGCGCGAGGGCGGGGAGCAGGGGCCGGGAGCGGGGCAGTGCCGTCTGTGAGCGGGGCGCCTGGGGGTTAAGGGGCTGCAAGCCGGCTTGATGGCGCACCTTCCAACTCCCGGCGAGCGCAAGGGCGGCCGGCTGCAGCGGCCGCTCTGCCTCGCTGCCATGCGTAAGGGCCTGCGCTGGAATACAGCATTCGCACCCCGCCTCCGCGCCCGCGCCCTCGCCTTCGACTTCACCCCCAGCCCGAGTTCTGGCCCGACAGCGTCGGCGGCTTCAAGGCCAAGGACCCGAAAAAGTTTGTCCCCGGCTTTGACGCCTATGCAGAGTACTTTGACCGCGTGGCGACCGCCATCAACGGCTGCCCCAAGAACGGCAGCGCGCCCAACCCGATGCTGTCCGGCCCCGGCTGGGGCAACGTGAACACCATCGACGCTAAGTGGCTGTCGAAGCACGCGAGGATGAAGGGGGCCAAGTGCTACATGCGGGAACTCAGTGTGCACGTGCGTTTTTGGCTGTGGCCAAGGGGTGGATGGGGTGCGATTTGGCTGGGGGCAGGGGTGGAGGGGTTGCGTCTAGGGTGGGGGCAAGGGGTGGAGGGGCAGCCACTGGCGAGGTTGCATGAGGGACCTGTGCGGCGCCATGCTGCGCTGCCCGCGCCCCTTGCGGCCTCATCATGGCATACAGCTTCCGTCCTGGACCCAAAGCTTGCTGCTGGCGCTGATTATCAGCAACCCTTTTCAAACAGCCTTGAACATTCACAAATCTGCAATGGAAGCCTGAAACCCAACATGCACGAAGACCCTGGCAAAGCAAACCTTCATACCCAAAAACACCCACCAAACCCGACCCCCCCCC
>NW_014009174.1:0-4453 GCF_000611645.1 Monoraphidium neglectum
CCTTTGCCCTTGCCTCAGGAGCGCGCCCGCGCGCTGGCGGGAGACCTTGACAAGCCCTTCATTACGGTCATGCGCCCCGCGCCAGGCGACAAGGGCAGGCTGGTGCCTGTTGTGCTGCCCACCGGGTCTGTGCGCGCATCCTTGGGGTCTCTCAGCACATTTGAAGACATGTACGCCCTGGTGGCCTTCCTGGCCAACACGTACACTGAGTGAATATAATACCCCACCGCGAGGGGGCAAACAGCGACGACGCGGCCAGGCAGTTGTGGCACAAATTGGCACTCGCGTTGGTGTGGGTAGCGCAGCAAATAAATCAGACGTTGCTTTTATCTTCATATGCTGAAGAGCCACATCCAAGCCTGTGCCACTCGTCTGCCACCTCGTCTGTCCAACTTGCGATGCGATGTTGTTGATTGCTGCTCATCAGTGCAGGTATCACTTATGATCACAGACGTGTCGATTTTGGTTCGTTGGTGGCTGCCTTGTACATAGCGCGCGCGCGCCCAACTCTCTGCCAAGGCCTAGTCAAGCCTGTGGTCCAAAAGTTGATTTCTGAGGCACACTACACAAATAGCCAATCATGACTGCCGAACAGCGTACCGCTGCAATGCACTGCGGAAAGGCGCGGCACGCGTTTCAGGTGCACTGAGGCTGCAAAATCGATTGGTTCGCGCGGCAAAGTTGCCACTGCCTGCCATACACATACAGAGCTTCGGCGAATTGAGTGCCTTGTCTTGAACGAAGTTGTGTAAATACTGCCACTTTGATGCGGAAGGCACCAGCGTGCGACAGCTCGAGCTGATCAGCTGCTTGTGTCATTGTGGGCAGCCGCGCACCGACGACGAGCGCGCATGCTTGATACTTAGGCCCTTGGCTCGTTAAGCGGTAATAATTGAGTTCCTGGTGAACCCAAGACCCAGGATCCGCATCCATTTTAGTCGGATAGGCAGCAGCGTCAGAGCAAGATCGCGAAACCGAGGTACTCGGGCCCCCGGGCCGTGCCGTGTGTTTCGAGCCAACAAGCTTCTTTATATCTGCCTGCTGATCTTCTGATAGCTTCCCCCGTTCCGTCCGTGACGGCACGGAGCTTCTACGTGATCGGCCCAGCACGCCCCCCGCGCATCGCACTCTTCAGGCCCTCGAAGCATGTCGGGACGTGGTGGATATGGCGGGGGCGGTCCAAGAGGCCCTCCAAGGGGCGGCCCAGGCGGCCCAGGCGGCGCGGGCGGCGGTGGCCGTGGGGGTGGGCGCTTTGAGGGCGGCGGCGGCCGCGGCGGCCCAGGCGGTAGGGGTGGCCCTGGTAAGTAATGCAAAAGCCAAAAAAGTTGAAGGGATTTGTTGCACATGACAGGATGCTGCGGGGCTCGCACTTGCGCAAGCTTTGAGCTGTTGCGGCCGACAGCGCAACGGGACGTGGAAACCTCGGAAACCGCACGAGAGCAGCAATGCAAGCGAGACCAACCAGCCCAAGCAACTGGCCCCCATGAACTTTGACATGTTCCTCAGGCGGAGGCGGTGGCGGCAGCATGGGCGGCGAGATGCAGAAGAGCGCTGCCATGGCCCAGGTTTCGGCCCAGCTCAGCCGCCTGACTCTCGCTGCGCGCCCCACGGCCTACAACGCCGCCTCTGAGATCCCGTACCAGCGTGCGGTACGCCCCGGGCTGGGCACCCAGGGGCGGCCGGTGACTGTGCTGGCCAACCACTTTGGGCTCACGCTCAAGGCTACGCAGGCCTTCCACTACGACGTAGCAGGTTGGTGCATGGAGGCGGGGCGCACGCCGTTCTGGAGCGGGCGGGCACCACGGGGTTGCGGGCAGCGGCGCACACTGCGTTCCACCCCTCAACCACATACACGTCTCGGCACTCGCTGCCGTATTAACCCTGTTGCAACGGCTTTCAGCCTTGCTTATCTCAACACCCCGCCCCCTCAGTGTCGGCGCTGGACCCTGAGGGCGGGGGCAAGGGCGGCCCCGGCAGGAGGCCGCAGCGCAAGCAAGAGGACCGTGAGCGCACCGTCTCACAGGCTACCTGGGATGCTTGAATGCTACAGTACGGGCTGGTCCTCCCCTGGCAGCCGCGCGCCGTGTGTCTCTGTTATACACGCACAGCATATTGCCCCGCCCATCCAACAGCCATGAGCCATCTCACAACAGCAAACCCGCCCTGCCCCCTGCAGCTGCGCAAGCCAACCGCCCTCTGCCGCGGCCCCTGACGCGCCGCGTGCTGATGAAGCTGGCAGAGAACGAGAAGTGGGAGAAGGTGGGTGGGCAGCGGCAGGGGTGTCGGTCGTTCCTGTGGCTGGGGTTATGTGCCAAGGGTGTGCTGGCCGCCGCGCCGCACCCTGCACGCGCTTGCACTTTGCCGACCCTTCAGATAAACGCAAGCAGTTCATTATTCCCGTTAAGTATCTCATGAACAACTGTCTGTTAACAGGGCTGGTGCTCCGATTGGGCCAAGAGCATGTATGCGCCCTGGTGAGCCCGGGTGTGACAGCTCGAACTGGGTCGAGTGCTCCTCTTCACACGGTACCCCTGTAATTGCGCCCCTGATGTGCATGTGGCTGCGGCCCACGGAAACGGGTGCTGCCTTGGAGTTTCAATGCCGCAAACGGATGATCGCCCGTCTATCGACGAGGCCTTCGTGTCACTTGCCGGGATTGATCTCAGTCGGCAAGCTCCTTCGATTTGCTTAGAAACGCACATGGTTGACACTTGGGTGGGTGCTACATCCTTGTGTCTATCTGATGGTGGCATCTGGTGCTTGCTTTTGAGCGGCAACTGCTTGCGCGGCGAGGCGCCTTGCAGTTTGTGTTGGTGCTGAGTGAGTGGTGGTTGGGGCCCAAGCAAACCTTGCCTGACGCAGAGTGACACACCACACACGGTCCTGCCATGCACAGGGCCATGTTCGGCGACAGCCCCGCCGCACCGCCGCACGAGACGTCTGGTGAGTTCCAGCAACCGATGCGGGTGACCTGAACGGGATGCATGCTGCAGCTTCGTCGCCTTGCTGCAGCCACCTGGTTGGGCACAGCCATCATCACTTCTGCTCCCTCCCCCCCAACACACTCGCCCCAGTGCGCGTGGTGGTGGACCTGCCCGATGGTGAGGGCGTCTCACACCCTAGTTTGGACGCACTGCGGATAGCGCTCTGGGCACACGCCAGGGATGGGGGGCTGACCGTGTTCAGGGATTGGAAGAATTGTGCTGCAGAGTGTTTGCTCAGACCTCGTGCTCACCCACCTTGGCTGTGCCTGTACTTCTTTCCCCAAGGTGTGTCCATGGACAAGACCTTCAAGGTGGTCATCAAGTACGCAGCCACGTGAGCAAGGGGCAGGGCGGCACAAGGTCACTCTGCAGTCTTGCTGTTTGGTGGCTTCCCATGTACAAACCCCCGCGGGCCACCTGCTGTCTGCGTGCAAGCGTGCACCCCCTTCCCCTGCCTCCAGGTACGACCTGGGTGCCCTGGAGCGCCATGTCAGGGGGGAGGGCACAGGGGGCCTGGAGGCCGAGGAGGAGGCCGCGGGCGGGCTGCGTGCTGCGCTGCAGGTGGGGGGGGGGGGCGGACAGGGCACCAGGCTCCCGTGGGGCAAGAGAACGGGCTGTACGCGCCCCGCTCCCGCCCACCAAGGTGCCGAGCAGTGCTGAACCAAGGTGATCATGCACAATGCACCTGTGCTGCCCCTGCCATCACTGCTAGATGTGCTTGCGGCTCCTGTTTCCGCATGCCGCGAACAGCCCCATGACGACTGGCCTTACTCAAGGAGGCGCCTGCCCACCTGCGCAGGTGCTGGACGTGGTGTTGCGCAGCGGCATCAGCGGTGAGCGGACCAAAACAATATGGTTGGGTCATTCTTCAGTTTATAATGTCTGTGTCGATTTTTGCTGCGATCGGGTCCCAACGTTCGTCCAGAGACGACGGCAGCGCCTGGGAGTCGTCGTCTCTCACCCCTTGATGCATTTGCACCTAGCCTGGTTCACACCTCAGTCCCCCACTTGCCCGCCCACCATCACAGCACGCGAGAATGTTGTGACGGTGGGATCCTCCGTGCTGTTCAACGCCCCCGGGAGCGAGCTCTACAGCAACCTCGGACGCGGGGCTGAGGCCTGGGCAGGGTACAAGCAGGCCGTCAAGGTGACTCAGCTGTTGTGGAAGGCGTTGCTGGCACAATCAAGCGCGACAAGCGCGCCGCTTTGCTGGGTCTATCTAGTGGATGCAGCTGTACCATGTTGTGAATGCCCTGCGCCTTTGTCATGATAAACCTGCATTCAAGTGCTGATATGTGTATTCGCATCAAACCTCCGTGCGCGCACCCCCAATCCCCTCACCCCAGGTGACCCAGAACGGGCTGTCGCTGGTGCTGGACCTGGCGGCGGGGGCCTTTGTCAAGGCCGGGCCCCTCATCGACATCATGGCAGACCTGCTGGGTGCGGGGGCCCTCAGTCATGGGGGGCAA
>NW_014009173.1:0-4455 GCF_000611645.1 Monoraphidium neglectum
CCGCAGGACGCCCTCCCCTGCTGCCGCTGCCGCCGCCGCCGCCGCCGTCGCCGTCGCGGCAGGCGCGCGTGAGCCATGCGTCCAGTGCGCAGCGCACCGCCGCCAGCTTCTGCTGGTACACCCTCTGGGCCTCCGCGTGGCGCCGCGCCCTGGGGGAGAGTTGACGTTTGGGTGGGGTTGGCGTAAAGCACGAAGTGCACGTGTTTTGTGCAATATGTGTGTGTGTGTGTGTGTGTGTGTGTGTGTGTGTGTGTGTGTGCAAGTGCGGCGCGTTTGTCTGAGCGTGTATGTTTGTTTGTGTGCGTGCTGCTGTGATGGAACCTGATGAGGGTATCAACAACAGGTGTCCACAGCTTGCACAGGTGCCCTCAAGGCCTGAAAGTGGAGCGGTCCAAGCGCAACTTTGATGATACGTCCCCCTGAACCCCACCCCCTGGCTGCAACATCCTGCTCATCGGCATCAAATCGGCACGTGAATCCTGGGGTCCCAACCCCGCAGGGCCTTGCTCCCCAACTGTTATATTTATCCTCCGCGCGCTGGGCCGCCAACACCTGGCTGGGGCAACCCCCTCTGAAACAGAAAGGACCTACCATTCTCATCAGCCCTAGCCCCTGCACTCAGCTTCCTTCAACCTTCGACCCTGAAACCATCGGGCGCAGCTTGCTTTGATAGCAAGCTGCGGCACTGGCCGCGGTACTCCCCCCCCCCCACGAGGGTCCCACTGCTGCGCCCTCACCTGGCCTTGTCCTTGTGGTATATGGTCAGCCACCAGAGCATGACATTCTCAAGACCAACCTGGATAGCATGGCAGAGGATTGCACAATTCAATGATATCAGAGGGCCGGGACGAGGCTAGAAAGGAGGAGCAGAAAGGGAGAGTCTTGCCACAAGCGGGATCGCACCAGCCGCGAACGCGGTAAAGAAACCGCATGGCCCCCGGCCCGCGGTCAGGGCGGGGCTGGTGCCGGCGCCTGCGGCGGGCTTTGCCGACCGCTGATTGGGGGATATGCTTGCAACGTGCCCGCGGCACTGCAGGTCAACGCCTACCAGGATGAGCGTCACGTAGGAGCAGAGCACCAGCTGCTGCAGCGCGGTCACGTAGGAGCTGGCGGGGGTCATGCCTGGCCGGGGTTGACGCGCATGGGGTGACGGGTGGGTGACGAGTGGGTGCATGGCATGGCGTGGTGACGGTTTAAGAGACGACAGCCAGATTCTTTGGGCTCAAGACCAAGCGACGTGTTGCGTTTGCGTGCAGGTGTGCGTGTTTGATGCGCACGCCGTCTGGTGAGTGGCGGCGCTCGCAGCAACCAGATTTGATGGGACCGTGGCCGTTCAAGTCGGAGCAGCTCGGCCGTAGCCTGGGCGTGGCGCGGCCGCTCAGGCCAGGGAAGGGCCTCGGTAGCTGCCCCTCCCCCAAGGCATCAACCTCGTACGCCGCACAATCCGAGGGTCCAGGGCCGACGCCCACCCGTGATGACGAACTGGATGGCCGCGAGGGCGAGGAAGAGCCCCGTGACTGCCCCCAGGCGCGCCTCCATGTCCTTGCGGGGCAGCAGGAACACCAGGAAGGCCAGCCAGGTGGTGGCCACAATAGGGAAGATGGCTGCCGGGGGGAGGGGGGCAGGCGGGAAGGGGGTGCAATCGGGTGCGGTCAGAACGTCGCGCACGCATCAAGTTGGGAGGGTGCTGCGTGTGTCGCCTGTGCTCACACGTTCGCGTGCGTCCGCCACCTTGGAAGCCCGGCATTCAGCTCTATGGACCTGCGATGCAGCAACCCCACACCACCAAATCCAGTCATAATCACGGTTCGCACGTGATGCCCCCTCCACCCCGGACGCCGCTCACCCATGAGGAAAAACGGCACCCAGAACCGCCGCACGTGGATGTGGATGTTCAGCCCCGACACCGAGATCGGCTCCCCAACCACCCCCGCCACGAGCGAGGTGCGGTAGAAAACAGAGGCCCGGGGGTCCGGCAGCGCGCCAATTGTCGCGGCGCACTCCTGGGCGCGGCCTTCGCCCATCAGCGGCGCCATGTAGTCCGGGACGAGGGGGGAGGGGTCGGTCGGGGCGGAGGGCCCATTGGCGTGCGCGAGGGGCTGGGAGCAGAGGGGGTAGGAGTACTTTGTGAGTGTCACGCCGTCGACGCCCCAGCCGCTGAGCTGGTCGGAGCCTGCGGGGTGGGGCGATGGGGGAAAGCGTGTGTGTGTGTGTGTATGTGCATGTGTGTGTGTGTGTGTGTGTGTGTGTGTGTGTGTGTGCGCGCGCACGCGCGCGTGTGCGCGCGCTCGCGTGCGTGTGTGCACATCCTTTGAGAGGTGCCATGTTTGCTGTGTACCGAGCTGGCAGGTTGGCTTTGACTCGGCTGATGCGACGCGGCGGTCGGCGCAAGCGCACGCAGCTCAGACAAGCAAAAATACACTTGAGACACCAGGCGGAGTGAGGAGACGCGGACAAACGCCAGAAGCGCCATTGGCAGCTGGGCCCGTGAGTAAGCCCGAGCTCCCGGGCCAACCGGCGCACCCGTGCGTGCCGTGAACATGGCGTTGCCTGTGACAGAGGGGATCAGGTTGACCAGGGCGCCGCTCCAGCCCATGCGCGCCTGCAGCGATTTGGGGTGGTTGGCGGCGGTTGGAGTGGGGCGGCCGCATGCAGGAGGGCCGGGAGGAGTCGGGCAGGCACGAGATCTTTTGGCTGGAGGCGGAGCCCTGTCAAGCCAAGGGAGAAAGGCGTGCAAGGCACGGCAAGCGGGCGCCACAACAGGCGCACGGCCCCCTGGTCAGGCAAAATAGGGAAGGGAGCAGTGGCCTGCAAAGCCCGGCGACCGCGGGCGGGGCCGCAGGCGCCTGTCGCGCACAGCCGCTGCGGCATGACGGCAGCCCAAGGGCGCACGCGCGTGCCCACCTCTGGCACTTCCATCTGCACCAGCAGCGACTGCCTGTCAAACGGGTATGCCTGAGGGGGGATACGTGTGCGCACGCGCGTGTGCGCGTGCGCGGGTGCGGGTTCGTGCGTGTATGCGTGCATGCAGGTGTGCATGCATGTATATGAGCGTGAATGCGTGTGTACGTGCGTGTGCATTTGTTTCAACGGGGAGAAGGGAAGCAGGTCGGTCAATAGCAAGGTGCCATGCTGCTGCTTTGATCTGTTTCTCCTCATTCAACGCTTGATGCCAGGATTTCGCAAATATCACGGGCCACGAAACAATCGACGGTTGACTCGGGACCCTGGGACCCCGCAGGCCCCGGGGCAGGCACACAGGAACCATCCCTGGCGCAGACACGCCCCGGGAGGCGTCCAGGCTGAGTTGCTTGTCTGCAACACGCACGTGGAGCTTGTAGTGCAGGCGGCCTGGGGGGGGGGTCCATCCCAGGCAGCCCCGCGCTCACCCGCAGGTCCATTGAGGTGTAGTAGACCGCGTGGACATTGCGCCAGTACCAAACGTTGTCGCCGTCAGGGTTCCAGCCGAAGGCGTAGCGGACGATGCGGTCCTGCGGGGAGGGGTGTGGGGCGGGTGACACCCAGAGTTCAGGGTCCGACGGCTCACACCCGCATCTTCAGAGCGTGCTCGGCTGACAACGCCACATGTGACAGATTTGCTCGAGCCAATTACTACTACTCCGGATCTCATCTCATCCTGTCATCACCTGCGGCAGCCATCTGATGTTGGTCATAGCTACATAGGGCTGCCAAACGTCGTCGCAGCAGCCGCCTGCGATCGCCTTGCCGGTTGATTGGCAGGGGTACTTGCCTGGACGTCAGAAAGAGAGAGTATGTTTGGGAAAGGGTGGGGTGGGTACGCGTGTTGGTGCGTGTCTGCACGTGCATGCATTGGTGTGTGCATTTGAGTGTGCATGTACGCACGCTTATGGCACTGGGGGACCCCGCTGTTTGCAAGGATGATTAAAACAACGAAGACATGCTGATCATATGCAAGATGCGTCCCGGGAAGCAGGCAGGCGCCCGCCGCCGCGGGGCGCGCGCCGGGACCAGCGTAGCTCGCATTCGAAGGTGGAGTTGGGCGCCGTCATCTTCTCCTGGGCGGCGTCGATCTGAGCCTTGGCCTTGGGGTCCCGCCAGCTCATGTAGATCCACAGGACGGCCTGGGTTTTTGGCATGAGACGTATTGAGATTTCAGGTATCAGGGTCGCTGCTTGTTGCGCCGAAACCGCCAGAGGCGGCAGGTGGCGCGAGCCGCAGGCACGCACCCGCCACGCGCCCACGCCGTAGCCCTGCATTCCTGTGGCGAGCCGCCCCATGCCGGCCCGGATCACCCGTTCACAGCGGCGACCCCCGACCACAGCCTCGCCCTCGGCTCGTCCCCGCCGCTGCGCCTGACGCTTGCCGCTCAGCGCCTCCACATCCCTATGATACCCTTTGCTAGTCTAGGGGGGCATGCGTTCGGTCCCCCAATGCGACGACCACCCTGGACCCCCCCTTTGACCCCCCCCAACC
>NW_014009172.1:0-965 GCF_000611645.1 Monoraphidium neglectum
CCCCATACCCCTCCTCTCCCCCCCCAAAGGCCGACGGCATCATGCTGGCGACCCCTACCGGCAGCACCGCCTACAGCGTCGCCGCCGGCGGCAGCATGGTGCACCCCAACGTCCCCGCGATGCTGCTGACCCCCGTCTGCCCCCACAGCCTCAACTTCCGCCCCATCATCCTGCCGGACTACATCGAGCTCGAGCTGCGGGTGCCCCGCAACGCGCGGTCGGGCGCGTGGGTCTGCTTCGACGGGAAGGCGCGGCAGGAGCTGAACAAGGGGGACGCCGTGCTCATAAAGATGAGCGAGCACCCCGTGCCGACCATCAACAAGACGGACTTGACATCGGATTGGTTCGAGTCGCTGGAGCGCTGCTTCCGGTGGAGCGAGCGGTCGGAGCAGAAGCCGTTTGAGGAGGAGGCCGGCGGCGGCGGCAGCGGCGAGGAGGAGGGCGGCGGCGGCGACGGGTGGGGGGACGACGGCGGCGGCGGCGGCGGCGGCGATGGGGAGCAGTGGGCGCCGGCGGGCGGCAGGGGCGGCGCGGGGGACGAGGTGGCGTTCGTGGCGGGGCGGCCGGTCAGCATGATGCTGCCGCCGTCGCCCAGCAACGGCGTGTGAGGCCTCGCACAACCTGCAAATTCAGCACCCGTCGCTCGTCCCGCTTTCGTTCAGTGGCGCGGCGCACCCCTGCCTTGTTCGTGTTGCAGGGCCACCGCTTTGTGAATTCCCGCGCCGTGGTCCAACGCGGCGCTGCCGCCGAAGTTGCAGACGCTGTTGGAAGGGGCGCTGCGTCCGCTGCGATGTTTTTGCGTCCCACATCGGGGCGGCCTGTCGAAGGTTGCGTGAGGCGGCCGGATGCCTGAGGGCAAGCGTGGCCGCGGCCGCGCAGCGCTGTCAGCAACGTGGTTTGCGCGGCCTGTCACGCCCCAGGCGGCGCGAAGTGGCCCTGGGACCGCCCTCGACCTCGCCAGTTGT
>NW_014009172.1:1779-4115 GCF_000611645.1 Monoraphidium neglectum
CCCCGCAAACTCTGGTATTTGTCTTTTATTTGTTCGTGCTGCACGTCGCCTGTCCAAAGGTTGCTGTTTTTGCTCGTCGTCCTCCAGCAGGCTGGCGCTCCCTTCCTCAGGGGCATCAGACTCCCTTGGACCAGGCTGGGGCCCAGCCTGCTGCCTGGCTTATTGCTCTGTTTCTCTTTTCGCACGTCTCTGCTGCGCCAGCTTTGCCAGGGTCTTGCGCTGGCACCCGCCCCCCCCCCCCTTGTTGTGTACATGCACCCATTCTATCATCCTGCGGGCCTGAGGCCGAACCACAACGCAGGCTGGCGCTGCAGTCCCCAGCCAGGTGGTGTACGACACAATGCAGACTGCACAAGATGACAGGCTAGTGCGGCTGTTTTCGTGCCTTCAGCACACGCTCTGTGGGCTGCGACACAGTGCAGGGCCGCTCCCCTGGAGCGCTTCCCTGGGCTGGGATGTGGAGTGAAAGCCAGGGGTCTGCTGAAACCACCGCACGCCTGCCTGTAACCAGTTGCGTTCCCTTGCCTGTGGCATCCTAATCACAAGAGAGATCTCAAGGCACGTATTTCAGTGCGCCGGATACCCAGCCGCAGTGGCGGCCTCCAACAACAGGTCGGTCCCTGGGACCTGCCTCTCGGCGGGTATGATGAAATTGGGGGTCCGAGGTGCAAGTACCGAAATCCACGCTTTGCAGGCAATCAATGCAACCACCACCTTGCCACAAATCAATCATCACGCCTTCAACCATGTGGATAGTACATCGTTGGTGCACGCAAGCGGGCGTCATATCATTTAGATCGTATGCTTGTTGCGCGGTGTGTGCCTACGCAATCGGCAGCAGGCGCATCATCGGTGCCGACGCTGTGAGAAGAGGATGGGAGGTGCTCATCGGCGCGGTTGAAGGCAAGGGGGCCACCCCCATGGCAGCGCCGTGTCATAAATGGATGGTCTGTCGGTGCCGAACGTAGGGCTTCTGCGACGCCAGGCCCTCTGCGAGGGCCCCGGCAGACAGTAGCCCGCCAACGCACTCGTTCATCTGCGGGGTATGAGCAGGGGTGGGGCGGGGGCCGACATTTTTTGTTCCGCGCCTGTGTCAACTTGCTACTGGACAGGGCTTGGCCATAGCGGTGCGGAGCGCCTCGAAGCAGTAGATCTTCCAAATGAGAGTTACAAAGGGGCACGCCGCAACCGCAGCCACATCTGCCTGAGCTTGCACCCCCCACCTTGTCGGCGACCCGGCGGTCGTGCGCGATGCAGGCGCTGTGTGCTGCCGCTGCGTGTTGCTGCCGCTCCAGCCCGCGGTCGAGCGCCGCCGCGAGCTTCTGAATATACGCGGCCGCCTTGAGCAGCTCCTGCTCGCTCAAATTGCCCCTGTTGGACGGTGCGGCAGCCGTGCAAATCGGGGATGTAACAGCAAGGTCGGTCCGCGAGCTGGTCATGAGGCATGCTGAGAGGTTGCGGACCCGCAACGCAACATTTGCGCTGGGGCGTGCAACGAAGGCGCCACCGGTACAAACCACTGATTGGGTCCCAATGTGTTCCGTTTCTGTCCCTTTGCCTAGCGTCCCCTCACCCTGGCCGGCTGCTGCTGCTGCTTCCGTTCCCTGCGCTGCGATGGAGCTGCTCGCGCAGTAGGTCGACCACCGCCCGCAGCTGCCCCATGCGCTTGGTGACGTCTTTTGCATGAGGATCCGATTCCATGGATGTAATTTGTGTATTTATGCCCTTAATATCCGTAAGGAGCGCACAAGCGGCGCCCTTGACCAATCCGAGCTGCGCGATTGGACCGGTGACCACGTTACCAACGCGAGTAGGGTGGTTGTCATGACACAAAAAAATTGTTATTTTTGTTGCCGGCCGCCGCGCTTTCTTCCTGGGGGCACCCCTTGCGATACCGCTTCAATGGCTGTTGCATACCTCCGGTGCCTGGCGCAGCGCCTGCACAGCTTCGGTCGTGCGACGGGCAGGCTCACAGCGGGCCACACTCTGAACGAGGCAGGCGACCTTTCAAGCGTGCAGCGCAGTCCTCCCGGGCCTGCTCGTGTACCCATCATGCCACCGTTCAAGCCGCTCACTGGGACAAAGCAGGGGTGGGGAGCAGTCAAGCGGTCATTCTGCTGCATGCTTGGGCCTTACCCAACAAAACTGCACAACCATCACGCTCTCAGCACAATATCTACAACACTATCGGGCGGCCAGCCGCTGCATAGGGTGCCAGTACATCAGTTCTCTCTTAGACATGCACTTGGTCTACACGCACACACGCACACACGCACACACACACACACACACGCACGCACACACGCACGCACGCACGCACGCACGCACGCACGCAC
>NW_014009172.1:4374-5527 GCF_000611645.1 Monoraphidium neglectum
GCACGCACGCATGCACGCACATGCACGCACGCACGTGGACAGGCACGCACGCGCACACACGCGCACACACACAAACACACATACACACAACACCAGATATGACCCATGAAAAGACCTTAGGGCAACTCAGCGTCACAGGATGTCAGCAACTGGGTTGAGGGTCAGCTGGTCTCTGCCAATATTTTGTGCAAGCTGCCAGAGGTCTGCAAGGGGGGGCCATGCAAGGGGGGTCATTGCCATCAGTCTGCGGCACAGTAAAACCATTCAGGACCTACTGGGCAAACTCAGAACATTTTCAGGACTGCTGGGCCAAGATTGGTTGCCACCAGCTCACAGGATCATCCTGTGAGGATGGTCTAGGTGTGCACGTTCCGACAAGCAGTGCACAGCCGGAGCTCGGGGCGCGAGGCTTATTTATCATCAAGACAATGTGCAACGGACTTCACACCTACAGCGATTTGGGACTCACCCGGTCAACAAACAAACACAGCCGCTGTTTCCCGCGACAAACTTTTGAACACCTCGGCGCCTGTCCCATTAAACATGTTATATGGATAGATTAAGTTACAACATACTATTGTCTCTCGAGCACCCCGCTGACGACCGAGCTAGATCGTGAGAGACAGACAACATTAAAGCTCTAGGATCCACTCTGTAAGGCGTAGACTGATACCAAAGCAATCATGCAGCTGCAAGGGCGCCCCGCAGTGACTGATTGGCAGCGAGGCGGCATGCTGCCATCTGCGCGCCCATCAGCAATGATCAAGAGGAGGCCGCTGCGGATGCCGCGCTACAAAAATAACGATTCAATAGATGAGCAGCAGCTTCTGATCCCGCTGGACCCCACCGAGGTACGCCGCCGCTTGCAGCTGGACGGCGCGTCAACCGAAGCCGGCCCGCACCCGGCCACGCCACCTCACCCCTCCGCCCCCGCCCCCCGCCCCGCCGCAGCTGCTCGGCCTGGTGGGCAAGGACTCCTACCACCTATGCGACATCATCAACGTGTACGAGGACCTGCGCGCTGACGCGCCGACGGAGGGCTTCTCGGACGACGTCCTGCGGGGCCGCCTGGAGGTGCTTGAGCTGGTCAAAGACGAGGCCGTGTACCAAGGCGGCCGCGTGGCGCTGGCCGACAAGGGCGGCACGGCGGTCC
>NW_014009171.1:0-4450 GCF_000611645.1 Monoraphidium neglectum
GGCCAGGACGTGGCTCAATGGCGGGCGTGTACTGGGCAGCATAAAATAGCGCATACGGTAATCAGGGCGGCTGAGTGGACACTGCACCACATCAGTGCTCCTCTTTACATGTACCTGCCAAGCCACTGGGCTGTTCAACTGAATGAGCTGGAACCATGCGGCTCGCCATCAGCCAAGATCAGATCAGATCAGACTGTTGCTCACTGGTTGAGGAAGTCGATGCCGGGGATGAGGCTGCTCTGGCCGGCGTTGGGGCCGTCCGCGCCGCCGTCAAACGAGCGGGTGGTGATCTGGCAGGGCGGGGGTGGGTGAGCGGGACGGATGGATTGCATGGTCCAGAGGATGATAGCACACCAAGGGGATGGCAAAGATGTGAGCACCCAACGTGCTAGTCGATCGCGTCACGTGCCGCGGTGGACTGGTCAATTGGGCTTGCTGAGACTTTGAAGGGTTGACATCAGTTAGCGGCACACCCATGGCACGGTCTGCCGTGAGCATGTGCGCATCGCTCAGTACGCAAGTCCGCTCTGGTCCGTTCACAACCCACCGCGGGACAACCCTGCCTGGTGTCCAGGGTTCATCTGTGCCCGCCCCACTGAAGAAAGCATCCTAGAACCCAAACACTATACCCGCAGACCGCCCCCAAAGCTCCGCAATCGCAACGCGCGCCCCCACAGCAGGCGCCTCCTGCTCAAGCACCGCACAACAGCGCTCACCAGCACCAGGGCCGCGCGAAGGTCCTCCAGCGAGACACCCGCCCGCGTGAGGTTCATGCCCTCGCGCGACCAGTAGCGCTCCAGGGCGGCCTGGCGCGCGACGATGACGTCAGCCTGCGAGCGCGGTGTGATATCAAGGGATATCAAAGGCGATGGCTTGGCGTCGCAGAGGATGAATGGGGAAACAAAACAGCGGCAACGCATGATGAGATAGTCTTTTTGGTGACGATGGGGTGGGTTTGAGGGGGGGTCGTAAGCGTGTGTTCCTGGGTTGTTGCGCATGTGAGCATTGATCGTGAGTTGCAAATCAGATTCACTAGGGTATGTACATGTCAAAGGTCACCACAACAGCCTCTGTCTACTGGCAGCTGCCGGCGGCTTGGAGCCCGGAGCCGTTGCAGCCCCCTTGCAACCGCATATTGGGCGGCTGAAGACCGGACGTTCAGTTGCAAGAATGGGAAGCTGCCTGGCAAGCTGGGATATCCCCAAGCGCCCATCCGGAAGCCACCGAGAGCAAATGCGTCCGGCGACGCTCGGCTGGGGGCTCTCCAACAGCGCGGCGCAGGCGTCGCCCCAGCCCTCAATGAGGTTTAGGATTGAGCGCGAGACTAACGGGAAGCGGACCCACCAGCGGCGCCGCGTCTTGCAGGAGGTGGAGGTACGAGGGCGGGAAGCTCTCCCAGCTCAGGATGGGGGAGTGGGTCAGAGACGCCAGAGATTCAAGGTAGGGGCGGTAGCGGCTGTCGGGCTTCCGCGCCTCGAGCGACAGCTGCGCGGCCAGCTCCTGCACAACATGTGTGTGTGTGTGTGTGTGTGTGTGTGTGTGTGTGTGTGTGCGTGTGTGTATGCGTGCGTGCACGTAGGAGCACGTGTGTAAAAGCGAATACTGCAAGAGGTACTACACTTCGGGGATGTCGCCACAAAGAAGCGTATTCTGTCAATTGCAGATCAGTACGAAACACAGCTGCCAGGCAACATTGTGGGTTTATGCTGCAGACAGGCCTGGCCGCCGCGCCTCCCTGGACCAGCCGGCAGAGCGATCAGAGTTTGCATGCACACAACAATGCGTGCTCACCGCAACAGTGCCGTACTTGGCTGGGAAGTACATGGCCAGGCGCATGGGGATGCTGGCCACCTGCAATGATGGTATGACGAGATCATGGGGGAGGGCACCAAACCAGGCGAGCGTCACCGGTTCCGCCCGTGGTGCTTGGCTCCAATAGCAGCGGCACCAACAGCAGCCAGGCAGCATTGACCGCATTGAATGGACGATTCCTGAAATTCCTCATCCAACTCAGCATGCTGATGGCTGTGCAAGAAGGGCGGTGCTCACCAGGCCGCCAGCAGGGATGTCTGCGACAGCGACCCCTCCGCGCACGCCGTACTCGGAAACCGCCGGCAAGAAGTTCAGCGCCGCGCCGTTGTCCGTCAGCCAGCGCCACAGCTCGCTGTCGGTGTGCGCATGCTGCTGCAGGTATGCGTGGTGCAGGCCCTGCTCCTGCGGCTCTTGCTGCTCTTCCTGCTCCTGAGCGCTGCTGATCGCGTGCGTCTGCGGTTCGGGGCCCGCCCCCACGGCGGCGCCCAGGCAGGCCGCCAGCATCACGGCGATCACTAGCCTGCACATTTGATCAGATTGATTGTTGCCAGCAGTCGGGCACAATCAGGCTGCGGGCTGGCCGCGTTGAAAGTTTCAACCACCGCGCACTCAGATCGTGTGCAGGTGATGCAAACCGTTGGACGGAATGGCCGAACAATGAGTGTAGATAAACAGTTAATTTGATTGACAATGTTCGTGATGCGCACCATGACAAAGAACGGTTTGATGTCCACGGATGGTGTTGAGCTCACGGATGGTGGTTGAGCTGTCGAGATCTTGACAAACCACCACACTTCAAGCTATAGATTTTCAAGCCTTGATACATGAACGCGCAAAAACGCCTGATGCTTCTGGTAGCATGCACGCGACGGCGTGCTTGTTCGTGCACACTGCCACTGTGACCCTGTGACAGCTGGGCCAACATTGCATTATTACCGGTGCATGATGACAGCCGAGCTCGTGTGATGTCGTCTTGTGCGATCACCAACGTTCTCTTTTGAACTTGGGGAGAAACCCCGCAGCCATTGTCAGCTGGTAATGAGGTGACATGACACCTGTATCTGCCAAATTCACAACCAGCTTTTGACGGCAATTCTTCCCTGTGCGACAGTCCAAAAGGGCAGCACTGTTACAGGCTCAATGGGAAGCTCGCCCTGCCGCAGCGGTCAACGGGCGGCAGGGCGCGCAGGGCTGGGACGCCGCAGCGCTGCGCGCGCGGTGCGTTGGTGACAGGGCTCCGCGCGCCCCGGCCCTGCGCGCGGGGCGCGCGTTGCGGGGGTGCTTTGGCGGCGGGGCGACGCCACCGCGCCCTTGCGAATGTCCACTGCCGCTTGCTTATGGGATGACAGGGCCCCAGCCTGCACGAAGCGCGTGGGCCACGCAGACGACTTTTTGCTCTGTCTCGCCCCTGCAAGGATGCATTGCAGGTCCGACGCCCCGACAGGCCCCCGCGCTGCGAGGCTGCGCCAGCTCAGCGGCACGGACGGGCGCCGACGGCAGCAAGGCAGGGGCGCAAACCAAGAGGGGGAGAAGCCGCATCAACGCAGGGCAGGGGCGCCGCCGCCGGGCGGCACTGGTACAGGCGGCCCGTCAATGAGGCGAGCCCACATAAGCGAGCCCAAGCGCGCGTGCCGCGGTCCGCGGATCGGCTTGCTGGGACCGCCACCGGCGGCGGCGCGCGGCGCCGTCTTGCGGCACGCCATCGGTCGGCGGGCAATCACGTTGCCTCCAGGGCGGTGCCTGGTAATCTCCCCTTCCCCTCGCGCAGCCTCGCTATGGCGGCGCCGCCTCTGCACGCAACTAAGACGGCGTGCGCTCTGCATACATGCACACGCGCATGCGCGCCCCACCACGCGGCCGCGCGAAACCGCGTGCGCCAGCTGGCGCGTCCGCCGGGACACATCTCACGTTTCAGGACACGGCATTGTATAAAATGTCAGATCAGATCTGCGCGTCTCGCATCGGGCGTGATTACGTAATGGCCGTGTGGCTTGAATCCAGGGGTACAGTACAACTACAAGGGTTTGGGCCGGATTGAGCCCGGGCAGGAGGCGCCTTGAGTGGCGCCCCCTTGCCCAGCCGCCGCACAGAGCAATGAATGTGAGGGGCGCCCTGGACGCAGCGCCCGGCAGCGCGGCGCGGGGCGGCGGCGGCGGCGGCCGCCCAGCCCGAAACCGGCCGCGGCCCTGCGCGAACGGGCCAGCCGCCCCAAGCGCTTCGACAGAATTCGGCGGGCGGCGCAGCACGCCGAAGCGCCCGTTGAGGATGCCAGGCGGGTGCGAAGACGCAAACGCGTGCATGCCACCGAAGGCGGCGCCGCGGCCGCCGCCAATCTGCCGCAGCAGCGGACGTGACGCCAGCGCTCGGCCGGCGCCAGGCGGTCGCCCTGCAGCCGAGGCGGCGCGGCGCTGGAAGCAGCCGCGCCGCTCCGCCGGCGTGGCGCGTGCATGCACGCATGAGCCCGCCGTGGGGCCGCGGCCCGGCCCAAAGGGCGGGGCGCTCGTGGGCCGGCGCCTCAGGGCAGCGGCTCCTGCACGTTGCCCAACCGGTTGAGGTGCAGGTAGGCGTCAGTGCCATACCCCTGGGGTTGATTTTTTGGGGGTCGGGGGGGAGAGGAGGCGCGGCTGTTGGTCGGCGG
>NW_014009170.1:0-1101 GCF_000611645.1 Monoraphidium neglectum
GCTGGGGGGCCTCCTTGGAGCCAGGCAAGGGGGGCGCGCCGCACCCGCCCCGCCGGACGCCGCTGAGCGGAGCCCCATGACGCGCTGAGCCTCGCCGCAACCCCCAACCTTGCAGCGACCCATCCATTGCCTGGCCCCGCCACTGCACGGCCTGGGGACCCCAGCTGCAGCCGCCCGCCCAGGGCCGAATACACCGCGCTCGGCACTCGAGACCGCCAAATTATCGGCCCTCCCCGCCCCCGCCCCAGCCCCCTCCCGACGGCGGCGCACCCTGTCCCCAAACGCGCCGCAGCACAGCTGCAGTGTGCGCCGCTGCAGGTCCTCCACGCCGCCGACAAAGTCGAGCACCACGCCCACGCGGGGGCAGTAATAGAGCGCATTGACGGTGAAGTCGCGGGCGGCTGAGGGTGGGGTATGCGCACGGGAATTTGGGCGCGGGTGGGGTGGATGCATGTGGGGAGGTGAGGGAGGGTGTGCGTTTGCGGTGGGGTATCAATTGTGGTATGCTCAAAGCAGGGCCCTGGCAATCGGGACGCGCACTGTTGGTGCCGGGGTATGAATAGAGGGTCGGGGGGAAGCCGATGGCGACCACTTGCTGGTGGGGACAGGAAGTGATCAACAAGCGCGATGAGCGCACGTATGTGCGCGCGTGCATCTGAGTGTGCATGTGCGTCCCTGTGCGTGCGCGCGTGTGCATGTCTTGCAAGTGAGCCTCCAGGTACAAGTTGAGATTTGACATGGTCCAAATCGCCATTCCTGAAGGCGCAGGGGACGCCCCCGTGGCCGCGCCCTTGCCGCGGCCCCGCAGCAACCCGGGTCCGCCCGCTCCAGCCACACCACCGCACTCCCAGACACACGCGCGCGCGTGCACACCCACCCGCGTCGAGTGCCACGCTGGCGAGGCCGTCTGCCCTGCTGCGGCCCCTGAAGGTGGCCACCTCAAACAGCTCCCCCCTGTGGCTCAGCTTGACGGTGTTGCGCGGCAGGTCGATGGCGCGTGGGAACAGGTGCTTCACCTGTGATGGGGGACGGGTGTTTTGGGAGGGAGGGGGTGGGGGTGGGGTTGAGAGGAAGGTGGGGAGCCTGCGGTGGGGACATGGG
>NW_014009170.1:1347-3418 GCF_000611645.1 Monoraphidium neglectum
GGGTGGGGTTGAGAGGAAGGTGGGGAGCCTGCGGTGGGGACATGGGAGGGAGGGGGCCGGGCGGCAAAGCTGCGAGGAGCGTGCCAGATGCGCCCGTCTGCAAGCCGTGGATGAGAGAACTGGCGCTTGTCCCCGGCAACAGGGGGCCGCGTGCTCAGGGGCGCCTGCGGCCGTTTGAGGCACCCCAACGCGCCGTGCGCCGCGGGACAGCGCCTGGGAGCGGCAGTGCGTTGCCCCGCGCCGCGCGGGGCCGCTGCGAGGGCGGGCGCCCGCAGATCGGTCGTGTCGAGAGCCCCAAGAACCTGCGCGTTGCTGGCGCTGGTGGCGATGTCGATGTCGGAGGAGGGGCGCCCCAGGAACCTGTCGCGCACCCAGCCGCCCGCGATCAGCGCCAGGCAGCCTGCCTCAGACAGCCTGCGGCGGGTAGGAGGGGGGGCGGCAGGGGGTGCTGGGGTTGCGGGGTGCCGGGTGCGCGGGTGGCCAGTTGGACAGTGGGGTTGGTGCAGGGCCGAGGGGCGGGTTGGGGGGCGGCTGTCCGCTTCCTGCAGTGGCTACAACTGCTGGCTGGACTACCTTGTCTGCTGCTGCTGCTGCCGCTGCCGCTGCCGCTGCTGCTGCTGCTGCTGCTGCTGCTGCTGCTGCCGCCGCCGCCGCTGAAAGGGCGACCTGCATCCAAGGGAACAGGAGCTGGCACGAGATGAGGCCAAGCCCGCCACGCGTTGCACACACCAAAGTGTTGATGATACCAAAACGCCTCGTCCCGCCGCCACTCACGTGTCGATGACTTCACGGGCCTTCTGCAGCGAAGCCGCCTCCTCCGCCGATAAGGTGTAGGGCGGCAGCGGGTGCTTGGTCAGCCGCAGGCCCGCCGCATTGTATTGGGACAGCCAGTCTGGGGTCAACCAGGGCGCGCGTTTGCACGGGCGCGAACGCGCGCGCGGGTTCGTCGGCCAGCAGAAAGGGGAGGCGAGGGGATGGGCGAGTGTGCGTGTGCGAGCGACTCTGTGCTCGATCCGTTTGTCGCAAGATGCTCGCGTTGCGGGCGGCTGCGCAGCACGTATGCATCCAGTCGGCAGCCCTCTATTGTATCGGCGGCTTGGTGCCCTGGCCCTCGCAGAACTCTGTGATGGCACGGACGACTGAAGCCAAAACCGACTCGAGCCCCCCACCTGTTGCAACGCCGCTGCTGCTGTCGCTGCGCTCGCCGTTTTCCTCAGATGTGCTGCTTCTATGACGCGCGCACAGTCCCCAGCCGCCTCGATGGTGGCCGTTGCGGCTGAGGGCGGCGAGCAGCAACGCGGCTGCCGTCACCGCATGCCGCTCAGGTGCCAGGCAGCCCTTCGTCAGGCCAGCTGCAAACATGTGCAGTGCTATGCTGGTGATTACCAGATATGCGGTACCAATAATGCTATGGTGTATACATGAGCAGACACCCGCTGAGCAGCACTTGCTGAGCAGATCGCGAGACTTTTTGCAGGACGCTTGTCATAGGCATTTGATCAATGCGTGTTGGTTAGTTTCCTGAGGTATACTTGCGCACAAAGGATCTAGTGACTGGCCGGTGTGTCGCGCCTTGCACAGTCTCTCAGCTACTGAGCCCTCCGCATGACAAAGGCAAAGCTGCTCTTATACAGTTAGATTGAGCAGGCTTGCAGTGGCATAACGCTGCAGCAGGCGCCGCGGCCAAGCACAGTCGCGCTCCCGCAGCGCTCTGCTCCTGCAGCGGTGTGGAGCAGCCCGCAAGATACCGCTGCAGCGCTGGCTAGCACCACCGCCACCCCCACGTGACAGCAGCGGCCATGACGGAGCCCAACAACGCATGGACCAGCGCGACGCCGCTGTCCAACGCCGACTTCAAGGCGCTCCTCGCGACGCCGCGCCCCGACTGGCAGCGCGGCGGGGGCGCGGCCGCGACGCCACGCGCGACCCCCGGCGGCGGCGGCAAGAAGGAGCAGAAGCCGTTCAAGGCCCCCAAGCCGCGCCCCAAACCCCAGCAGCAGCAAGACGACGATGATGGCCCAAAATACAGGTGGCGTCGCCGCCAACCGCCCCCCTCGCCCTCCGCCCCCGG
>NW_014009170.1:3996-5275 GCF_000611645.1 Monoraphidium neglectum
CCCGGCTGCCCCCCACCCGCACTTTCTCACCGCCGCCCCCGACCGCCTCCCGCCACGCCTCATCCGCTCGGCACTTCAGCAAGGTTAAAAGCCCGCATGACTCAACCCCCAAACCTCATCCCCAGGGACCGTGCCAAGGAGCGCCGCGACGGCTCCAACGCTGACTATGAGGATGCAGAGGCTGAGCTGGCGGCGCGCGGCATCCGGCCCGAGGCGCTGGGCGGCCTGTCCATCGCCGACACCAAGTTTTTGGGGGGTGACATGGCGCACACGCACCTGGTCAAAGGGCTGGATTACGCGCTGCTGCAGCAGGTGGGCGAGTGTGTGTGCGCACACGCTTGTGTGTGTGTGTGTGTGTGCACGCGCTTGCATGCGTGTGTGTATGTGTGTCCTGGTCCCGTGGTTTTGCGGCTGTTGTGATGTGTCTCCTTGAGCTGGGGCCACAGGCCTGCTGCCCAAGCGGGGCAGGGTGTACTGCTTACGAGGCACCCCGCACCTTGGTCGGCTTGAGAGCCAGAGAGGTGGCCTCGGCCAGGCACCTGGCCGACATCAGCCCCCGCAAGCAAAACGGGCGGGCTCCCACGCGGCCGGTGTTGGAGCGGCTGCAGGGGCCACAGGCGCCAGTGAGTGTTGACGGCCAGCACGTGTTTGCAGCTGCAGGGCCGCGCCATGGGCGGAGGATCCAGCCTGGTGACCGTCTGACGCCCCACCCGCGGCAACTCACCAACTCCCACACCCGCCCTCCCCCTTCAGGAGCGCATCAAGCAGCAGAAGCAGCAGCAGCACGACCCCGCCGCCGCCGCCGCCCCCGGGCGTGCCAAGGAGCAGCCGGCGTCGTTCGTGACCCCGCAGGGCCGCGCCCTCCACGCAGCCCTCTTCAGCCAGCCCACGGCGCGCCAGCGCGCCGCGGCCGTGCGGGAGATGTTCCTGCCGCGGCGGCTCGCGTTCGTCTACGATTTCGAGGGCACAGAGGAGGGCGGCGGCGGCGCGGGCAGCGAGCTGCCGACGACGCTTCGGCGGTCGCAGGCCGACTGCCCGCCGCCGCCGGACCTGCTGCCTGCCAGCGCGGACGGGGTGCTGCTGGGGCGTGTGGCGCGCGTGTGCGCGTACATCAGCGCCCACCTGATGGGGAAGGGGGGGCAGCGCAAGCCCAAGAAGAAGGAGCACGCTGACGCCATCAAGGCGCTGCTGGCGGGGTCGACGCCTGAGGTGGGGGGTCGAGGGGGGGTGTGATCGGGTGTGGGTGTGTGGATGTGAGTGTGGGTGCAGTGTGCGGGTG
>NW_014009169.1:0-4450 GCF_000611645.1 Monoraphidium neglectum
GCGGGGTGTGGGTGGGGGGCGGTGCTGCGGGTGAGGGGGGGGGCTCGTTGAGGGGCACGCAGTGAGCATGGGCGGACTGACAGCTGTTCAGAAAGCTTACTGCCTAGACATGTGATTCCTTTGCGAGTGTGTGCGCATCGAACAGATTTCGTAATCAGGCTCGGTGTTGATTGGTTGCTTGAGCAGGGCAGAAGGTTGCCATGCTGTTGCCCCGCGCACCGCTGCCCCTGCACCCATCGCCCCACCTGCAGCAGCGACTCCGCATCCCACGCTTCTACCGCAAGGTGCGCAGCTGCCAGGTAGCTGCCCAGCGCCCGCCGCTCCCCTTCCGCCAGCTCAACGGCCGCCGGCGCCAGCCGCGTGCCGTCAAGCACACTGTAGCCATCCCAGCGCCGGTCAGACCCCTCAACACCATCCCCTTCGCATCCGCTGAGCAGCAAGGGAGCCAGCAGGCTGCCGTCAACTGTCCACTTGAGGGCCGCACCCGACAGGCCGGGCGCCGCCGCGAGCCCGGCGGCGCCGGCGGCACCGTGTACGGGCACGAGGGCGCGCGCAGATGGCGGCGCGGGGGGCCCGCCGGAGGACGGCCGTGCGGGGGTGGCATCGGGCAGGGGTGCGCCCAGGCGCATGGGGGCTGTGGTCGCCTCTTCAAAGCTGAAGAACTGCGGCATGAGTGTGTGGGATGTAATAATGGATAGCCCGTTTTGGAGAAGGGCTAAGTGGGTGGTGTCAGGGCTTCAAGCCTTGGGATACAGTGAGGCAGTGAGCGCACGGCCGCAGGGCGGTGGCAGCCATTGCTAATCGCATTATGCCCCGGGGCAAGTGAAACCCAGGTGTCTATTTGTACCGGGCGGTCATGTCGGAGGCACCTTGCTCTGGGCTTTGATAGACAGCCCTCCCCCCACTCACGCAGGCATGCGCCCACGCACAGACGTGCTGCACGGAATTGCCCAACCACCCGCATCATCCACACCCACCTTTGTGGTGAAATAGAGGCTTTGGGGCCCAGCCACAGCGCCCTCCAAGCCGCCCACGCTGTCAGCCTCTGCCCGATCCACGCCTGCCCCCGGCAGCCTGGACGTCGTCCCGCAAAGCGGGCCCTGGAGTGGCGGCCTGAACCCGATGATCTGAACGATGACGTCAGACGCCGTCAGACTGCTGATGTCAGCGCCGCCCGCCTGGCGCAACGCGAGGGAAGCCGCTGGGGGTGGCTGCGCGGCGGGGCCGGGAGCACCTGCGGCAAGGCCAGGGCACGCAACGACCTGTCAAGGCAAATCAATCAACGTGCTGGGCAGCAGGTCGCCTCACATGGTCATTCGCATCACAACGGCAGGGCGTGTGAGGTGGTGCTGCGGACATTAATCCTAAGCCCTGCACCCTGTCAGGATGCAGGGTTCCATCGGGGTCCGACGCGCCCGGTTTTCGACAGCCGAGGCCGGCACGGACGCCTCACCTGCAGCGGCGCCGCCCGCCGCGCCCGACCCCGCAGCCGCATCCAGCACCGCCGCCGTGCTGCCCCCGTCCAGGGCGAGCCGCCTCAGCGCCTCCAGCCCCTCCGCAGTCAGCGAGTCCCCGGGGACGGTGGCGCCCGCGCCGTTGGCGCCCGCCGCTGCTCCTGGCGCCGCGGCCGCGTGCTGCGCGCCGGCGCTGCCGAGGAGGGTCAGCGAAGACCGCAGGAGATCCCTCTCCTGAAATCGAGGGCGCGGCAGACGTAAGATGCGGAGCTGAACACGTTGATGTACACCGGGATTGATGATGTCAGAGCAGAGGCGAGGCAGGCACATGGCGGCAGAGCTGGAAGCTGCTGAGCCGATTCGCCCCAAATATCCACGGAGGGCGTCAAGGCATGAAGCAAACGCACCAAGCACTGCCAGGCGCAACCCTGCTGCATGTCAATCACTTGCTGCACACGCGCCCCCTCACCTCCCGCAGGCTCTCCACGGCCTGCGCCAGCCGGTCAATCTGGCAGGCCATCGCGCCAGCCAGGCCCCGCAACTCCCCGCCGCCGCCGCCGCCACTGCCCCCACCCTCGCCGCGCCCCGCCCCTGCAGCTGCCAGCTGGGCCGCCTCCCACCGTGTCTGCCGCCGCTCCTCCTCGTCCTCCACCTCGCCGTGCCCTACTTCTTGACTATCCGTCTTCCACGGCGGCCGCCCACTTGGCGGGCCGGCGCCGCCAAACGGCTGCGGCTTTGGCGTCGCCACGGCCGCCGCAACGGCGGCGGCGGCCTGGTCGGCGCGCCGCAGAATAGCGTCCAAAGGGACCGCCGCCGCTGCCGCCGCGACCTTGCTTGACCGAGTAGCCGCTCCTGCCTGCGCCGGCCGCTCATATGCCGTCATGGCGTCCGCTGCTGCTGCCGTCATGGCGTCCGCTGCTGCCTCCGCCAAGCTCTCCGTGGGTGACGCCAACTGCAGCACGAAATCAAGCATCGCATCCGGGACCGCGCGCTCGGCAACATCCCCCAGAAGCGCCCGCCACTGCAGCGCCGGCGCCGGCGCCACGCCCCCGCCGCCCATCAGACCATGACTCGCGGTAGCAGACAGGGTCAGTAGCGTCCGCTGCAGGCCGTCAGCCGCGCTGCCTGCGCCGGCCTCCGGCAGCGGCGACTGGAGCTGCAGCGTGTGGCGGCCCTGGGCGAGCGCCGGCAGAACGTCTGACCCCTCTTCCTCCTCCTCCTCCTCAGCTGCTGCCCCCGCAACCACCCCCGCTGCTGCCCCCTGCCTGTCGCCCTCGGCGCCGCCGCTGCTGCTGCCGCTTTCGAGGCCGCCCCTGCGGGCGCTGCTGCCTTGGATACGCCGCTCATCATACTCGGCGACGCGGGTTTTGAAGGGCCAGAATGCCGTCTGGCCAATGATCACTGGGTCCCATCCAGCGCCAGCCTGCGCAGGTGTTGTTGGCCGGCTTCTGAGCACAGGCGTGAGGGGCGCAGGAACCTCTGCCGCAGTGCAGTGCCGAGCGTTGCGGTGCGCATCCTCTGCCTGCTGCAGTGGTGTGCTTTCAGCCGCGCGCCCCACATCATGCACACATAGGATCCCGCAGTGCATGGCTTCTGGGGCTGAGTCCGGGCATGTGTGCATGGACACATAATCATCCGTCTATGTCAGCACCCCTAGGCATATACGTGTGCGTGTCCCCTTTTTCCATGAAACCAGCTTTGCTCACGCACCTGAGGCGCCGGCCCTGCCACGAGCTGCAACACCAACACCACTCCAGCATCCAGCGGCACCGGCCCCACATCGATGACATCATCGCCGTCGTCGCTGACACCACCCACTGCAGCGCCACCGCCGCCGGTGCCGCGCCGCTGCGGGGGCCGCTGCCGCGCGGAGGGCGGTGCGAGCAGGATGGCCCCCGTGCTGGCCAGCGGCTCCAGCGGCCCAATCTCACACGGCCCGCCCCCGACAAACGCGCGACCGTTGTGAACGCCGGCGCGTAGCGCGTAGCGCACGGCGGACGGAGGAACCGGGGCGGCGAGCGCTGGCAGGAGGTCGGCGAGGCGGCTGCGGGTACGTGGTCGCGGTTGGTGAGAGTCAGTAGGTTCTGCAAATGGTGGCGATCACATGATGGCGCACGTATCGTGAGTGCAGCCAAGAGAGCGAGAGCTGCCGCCGCGCCGATTGGCGCGAGATGCACGACGGCCTTGGAGGAGGCGCACTGTTCCCTGAAACCCCAGACATACTCACAGCGCAAGGGGTGCCCCCTTGAACCTGGGCAGGGCCGCCAGCAGCCGGTGCAGCTGCTGGGGCACCCGCACGCGCGCCCCCGCCAGCACGCCGCGCGCGACCGGCGTGGGCAGCGGCGCGGCGAGCGTGGATAGGGCACCATGGATGCGCTGGGTGGGGCGGCCGGCGGCGGTGAAGCGGAGGAGGCCGGGGACTGCGTCCCTGTAGGTCAGGGGGAAGTCCTGCGGGCGGCGTGACGTGAGGGGTGGCGGGTGACGCTGTGCTGTGAGGTAATTGATCATTTGATATGATGCCTTGAACAAGAGCAGGGAACAGGATGTCCAGTGAGGCAGCACACATGCAGCAATCTCACGGCAGCATCTTGACGGCAGCCGCATGTTGGCAGACAGGCGGTCTCTCCTGGGTGCGGCGAGGAGGCACACCTTCCGTCAAACACAACATCGGGCAGCAACCACAAGGCTAGCAGCAGACATCACGGGGCTGCAGCCGCGGTCTGCAACACACACACCCCTCCCTCTCACCTGAGGCACCAGCGCTGCGAGCGCGTCCGCTGCCGGCCACGCCTCTGCCTTGAACAGCAGCCGGCAGCCTTCAACAAGCCGCGGCGGCGGGAGGCCCTCCCCATGCAGTGACCTGCAAGCGCCAAAAGCCCATGCAGACGGCTGTCACTTTCAGTCACGCCCCAGCCCATACACGACGGCACACGGGGACCTGTCGCCACACGTCCGCAAGAGCAGCACCAGCAGCAGCAGCAGCAGCAGCAGCAGCA
>NW_014009168.1:0-2308 GCF_000611645.1 Monoraphidium neglectum
CTTGGGGTTCTTCGGAAACGCGCAAGCAGGCGCACACATATGTACACACATGCATGCGATGTATAAATTTTGCAAACGCGCATACACACGCATGCACACACACAAACACACACACACACGCACGCACACACGCACACAAACACACAGGCCCTGTCCAACGGCTTTGGCATCCTGCGGCTGGTGCCCCTGGTGATATACTTCATCAAAGACAAGCTGGCTGGCACCGAGAAGGCCAAGTGAGAGGGGCGATGCTGCACAGAGGGCAGGAGGAGGAAAAACCCTGCCCTGCGGGGTTCAGAGCGGGAATGGACACGCCCGGGGGGCGGCTGATGCAGCAGATGCGGACGGCCCCCGTCAGATTGTGTGGCCGAGCATGCGACCCGCCTGACTGCCACGCACGGAAACCGCGCGCCGCTCTGCTGATCACCCCTCCCTACACACAGACACACACATACACCTGAAACTCATTCACCAACAAGCCACACCCGCCTCAAACTGGCAACCTTAACAACACCAGCCACCAACCCGCAACCCCCAACCTTTAACCACCAAAAATCAACAACCACTAACAACCAACAACCACCACCAACCGACAACCCTCTGTCACCAGATACCGCCTGTGGGCCAAGCAGGACCACACCTTTGGCACCTACGTGGCCGACCACTCCTTAGTCATCCTCCTGGGCCTGGCGTACTGCTGCCTCACCCCCCTGGTGACGCCGTTCTGCCTGCTGTACTTCGCACTCACCCTGCTGAGTCAGAAGTACCAGCTCATCTATGTGCTGCAGCACGCATACGAGGCGGAGGGGCGCATGTGGATCACGGTGCGCGGGGAGGGGGCTGCTTTGGTGCCGCGGCGCGCGTGTAGAGGGGAAGGCATGCATGTGGATCACGGTTGGGACTGGGGGCGAGGGGTTCGGCCGCTTTGGTGTTGCAATACTGGCAGTTTAACAGGACACCCCAGGCAGTGAGGAAAGAAGTGATTGATATCTGTTTCAACTGCCACCCCGCAACCATCCCACCACAACCAAATGTATATAGGGGCAAACTGCCAATCGAAGCGCCTTTGCCCCTTGCCCCTCTGCTCCCCGCCGTGCTTGAAAGTGCGTTCACACCACCCCTGACTGACGACCGCCCATCCAAACGCGCCGACCCCCGTGTGATCTGTCCGGGGCATCACCTCATCCCCAGGTCTTCCACCAGATCATGGTGGGCATCTACTTCCTGCAGGCCATTGTGGCCACAGTGCTGGGCGTGAAGCGCTTCCCCTACGCGGCCCTCATCCTGCCGCTGGTCGTGGCCACAGTCGTGTTCCATTGGGCGCTGGCAAAGGTGGGGGGATGGGATTGGGTGTTTGTGTGTGTGCGTGTGTGCGTGCGTGCGCTTGTGCGTGTGTGACAAAGGGCCTACAGGAGCAAAGTTTGGGCACATATGTGGCTGCGTGCTTTCGCGTGCATGTTGTGTACCATGGCGCAGGATCGCGAGGCCGTCCCGTGCGCGCGGGTGCACGGCGCCGGGACGGCCCCGCGCCTCGGAGCCGCGGCACGGACGCCGCCCCACAACCGACAGGCCGCGCTCCCTCCTCTCCCCACATCCCCCTGCCATCATCGCCTATTTCCTATGCCCCCTCCACGTTGCTGATTCGGATGTTTCGACCCCGACCATCAAACCTGTTCTCTCCCTCCATCCAGCTGTTCAAGCGGCCGTGGACCCTGACAAGCATCAGGGAGGCGTCCATGCTGGACGCGCGGGACGCCAAGGTGTGCAGGATGCCTGGAGTGTGTGTGCTGCATCTCGTGCGCGCGTGCGTGTGTTGTGTGTGTGAGAGACAGGGGAAGGGGGGGGTTGGAGGTGTTGCGGCTCCTTCGTAGCAAACTATGACTAAAGCACATGGCCCGTCACCCTGGTGACGTCACGTGACGTCACGCTGCTATCCATAATCAACGGAACGCGCCCTCATCGTGCGCCCGCCGCGTCCTCGTCCCAACTCGCGGCGCCATCGCCGCTCCAACAGACCCCGACGTCACCACCGCCGCAACAACATCCACAACCGCCACCAATCAACTGCCACAACCGCCTCGTAACCGGCGCGGCCCCCACCCCCAGGAGCTGACCCCCGAGGAGCGGTCCGCGCTGCACCAGCTGTACCTGAACCCGGCCTTCAAGATGGACGACGCAGAGCACGACGAGCTGCTGGCCAACGCAAAGATGGTGGGGGGGGTGCGTGTGTTTGAGGATGGGGGTTTGGGTGCGGGGTGTTTTTTGGGGCGGGGGGGTTGAGGGTGTGTGGTCGGCGCCCGGCTTGGCC
>NW_014009168.1:3105-5246 GCF_000611645.1 Monoraphidium neglectum
GGGGGGGTTGAGGGTGTGTGGTCGGCGCCCGGCTTGGCCGGGGCGGCGCGGGGAAGGACGACATGCGAGCGTGCTCGCCGCGATAGACGTGCCGCCGTCGCCGCCATCGCCGGCCCGGCCCCCGCCCATCTGTTCCCTCCTCCTTCTCACCCTCTCTGAATGCGAATCCCACCGCTGAAATCCATTTGCCACCTCCTCCCCCTCTGACTGCATGCGAAAGCACTCCAAGCAAGTTTCACCAACGCTCTCGCTTTCTTCATTCCACACGCAACCACCCGCAGGTCCAGGAGCAGCTGCTGGGGGGCGGCACCGGGGAGCTCAGGTTCAAGGACGTCGAGATGAGCCAGTCCGAGGCTGCTGAGTGATCTGGCATGATCTGGGATGATCTGGGTACGACACAATCTGGGCGATTTCCGAGGTCGCCGCGGGGGCCGAGGGGTGACTGGGTGCAGCCGGCGGGGCGATGACGCACGATTGGCATCCGACTGACGGCCCATGGCGGCCGCATGTGGCAGTAGGCGAGTTGGCGCAGGCGGCCGCGCCTTTGTTGCCCCCGGCCGCTGAAAGGGGATTCGTTTGATTTCTGGGGCAGGCTGCATGCCTGGATTCAGGGGGGCGATGCGCCTGGCACACACGTCTTGACTCACGGCACGCAACTGGCTGCTGCGGCCGTTCGCACGGGAGGGGGGGTCCGGGTTGCGCCCGTGCAAGCAACAGGCGCATTTTCATTTGAACAGCTGCGGTTTCCTTTGGTCCTGCGCAAGCCGGATCCCCAACGGCCGACCTTTGACGTTTTCGCATTGCGAATCGCCTTTCTTGATTCAGCGCTGGTCGGATGGGCCCGCACGCGAAGCAGCGCCGCTCGCCGCCAGCGCCGCCGCAAGCGGCCGCCCCGGCTGCCGCGTATGGAGGGTGCACGCGCGCGCGTGCAGCCGCGGGCCGCTGCGGCATGAGGCGGCGGCCGCGGCGGGCGGCCGGCCGCTGGCGCCGTTGCTGCGTCCTGACGCTATCGGTTTGTCGGTGAGGAGCTTCCCGGCCACCCCTCAGCAGCCGCGGCGGGGGCCGGCGGCGCGGGATGGGGGGCCTTGCGTTTGGTGCTGTGTCTAGCAGCCGAGGCTCGATTTGCTGGGGGTTCATGCCGGATGTGTGTGAGGTGTAACTGCATGGGACATGAAGCGGATCGACTCAACCAGCATTCTCAGAGCGCCCCGCCCACGGATGCTGAGAGCGCGGTGTTACTGAGCGCCGCAATGACGTCATGCGTCGTGCGCATCGGAAGCGTCAGCGGCGACGACCGGGTCGCAGCCGCTGGCGCTGACAGGCCCCACAAGCGCAAGGCGACCGAAAACGAGGACAGCTGCCAGCCAGTGGCTGCCCAGGCCCCACGGGACCGTGGCGCCGCGCCGCGGCCCGGGCCTGGCGGGCGCCAGCCTGGCAGTCGGGCGGGCGGCCCGACGGCTGTCGGTCGCTGGACGGCGCCGCCGGCCCCAACGCCCCTGCACCCTGCCATGAACCGCGAGGCTCGCCCCTTAGCACGGGGTCGAAGCTCGGCCGCGGCCTGGCGTCAAGACTGCGTTTTGCCCCAGCCTTCTCCAGAGTTGCGACTCCAAAGTTTCGCGCAGAGGCCCCTTGCTACCAGGATGAAGCACCCCCTCAAAAATCACTCCTGCAACTGGCGGTCTGCAGCAAGCTTTACTGTAACCCCTGCTTTCGTCCCTTGCAGCAGGACAGCCCGCCGGCTTCTGTAAGCTGCCAACTTTGCACATCCACTGCGGCACGGCAACCTCCCTCAACCCAGGCTTTCATAGGTGCCACGCCGCCTACCCCAAAACGCCGGGCCGCACCCAGCCAGCACGCACACACCCTCAGCCCCGGGCACGCGCTGCGCCTGCAGTGGGGCGCGGCATAGTTGCACTGCTGCATGCGCTTCGTCCGACGAGGCCAGGGCACGGCATGCAATGGGTGGCAAGACTGTGGGGTTGTTTACTCGTTTTTTGGGACCCGCCGTGTGTGTGTGCGTAAGGGGGGGAGATGCTGCACGCAGCCTGCCCCCTGCGGTCGGTGCGGCGCAGCGCCGCGGGGCTCGCGCGGCGGCGGCTGCGGATGCGGCTGGGGTGCTCCGCTGCACGAGCCGCGTGGGC
>NW_014009167.1:0-4450 GCF_000611645.1 Monoraphidium neglectum
CTCAGAAGCTGAGGAGATCCGCCGCGCTGCAGAGCACCTGAGGTCCGCCCACGGCCTCAAACCAATCGGCCTGGTTGGGCACTCGAAGGGGGCAACTGACGCGATCATGTACGCGTCAAAGCACCACGATATCCTCAGGCAGGTGGATCGGGTGGCTGGGCGCTTAGGCCCGGGGGGGAGGGGGGGTGTTCAACTCACTCACTCACTCTTTCTTGTGAAGCTGGTATGTTTGTGAGAGTGGCCTCACGAAAACAAGGAGAAAGGGGGCTGCCACAAAGCCGTGTAGCCTGCTGCAGGCGGCGTTGGCTTGTGGTGCGGACGCATGTCCTCGCGCAAGGCAGAACACAACTGCGCCCCAAAGGACGGCCGAGCCGTCCGACGAAGTCGGAGCGGCTCCGCCTCAAACTCCGCCAGCAGAGCCACTTTGTTTGTTTGGTAAAGGGGACGGCCCTGCTGGCCCCCCACAGGGTGGTCAACTTGGCGGGTCGCTTCGACGTGCGCGGCGGCGTGGAGCGACGGCTGGGGGCCGCTGTGCTGAGGAGGCTGGAGGAGGACGGGCAGGTGGGCGGTCTGCTGCCTCTCCGGCTTCTCCCTAGGATCTCAGCTTCCCATGCCACAAAAGCCCAAGTTGCAAATGACATCTGCATGGCTATTTGATCGTTGACAACAGCACTTGAAATGCAGCACTTTGGAGCCATGTGCACTGAATCTGTGGACCTTTTCCTCGGCTGCCAGCCATAAACTCGGCTCGTGGCTCCAACTTTGTTGGCTCGGCTCCGTTCCTCCGCTGGCGGCCGCCTGTCCACCGCACGGTCCCAGCCACCATCCTCGCCCCTACCCCCGCAAAGCGCATGCACGCATGTGCATGTGCACACTCATGTGCGTGTACACACACACACACACACACAGAAGCAAACCCAACGCCACAGGTAGAGATGCGCGGCCGCAGCCGCGCAAGGGGCGAGTTCTCCTGGCTCCTGACAGGAGCAGACCTCCAGGACCGCCTCGATACCGACGTCGCCGCCGCATGCGCCGCCATCCCTGAATCAACGCGCGTCCTGACCGTCCATGGCACAGGTGGTGGGCCTGGCTGTCGTGTCTTAGTTTTTTGTATGTGCGCATCCTCACCTTTGCTGCTGGGACGAGCAAATGCCACTGAACTCAGGTCAAGGCTGTTCAATACAGGGCAAGCTGGCGGATGCACACACTGTCATGTGCACAGTACCAGTTACATGTCTGTGTGTCACTTGTAAATACAGACCCCACTTTTTCCCATTTGGTGTCTGGATGATTTGGCTTGCCAGCCTCCAGCCCGCTGAGCCGCCCCATACCCGGAGCTCACACATCCACTCCTCCACCCATGCATGTCGTCAACCCCAGACGACGCGGACGTCCCGGTCTCGGAGGCCGGCAGGTTCGCTGCCGCCGTAACCTCCCACGAGCTGTTGCTGGTAGAGGGCGGCGACCACACGTTCAGCGGGATGGCGGCGCTGCTGCAGGTGGTGCCTAGGGTCGTGGCGTTCCTCTCGGAGGCCGCGGCGGCCTGAGGCAGGGCGAGGCATCTCGCACAGCAGGTCACTACGGTACCATATAAATCTAGTGTGGTGTCTGCTACTCACAAGCTGGCTGCATACTCGATATTTCTCATGTGAGCCAACATTTCTGCTATTTGTTGGCGCAGACATCAAGGCCTCTGGTTCATGCCACCTCCCAGGAGCGTTAGCAGGCCATAACTTGCTGCGAGGATCCCAGCGTTCAAGTGTCGCGATTAGAAATTCCTACATCGCTGGCAGTTACTCTCCCATGCCAGGCGTTCCTGGTCTTCACGCATTACATCGCAATGCATCAATGGCGCAGAGCTGCGTCCACAGCACTGGCGGCTAGGAATGGATGTGACAACGGCGCCCAGCTGTGCTAACCTGCAGGCAGTCGGTGACATTCATCAACCAATTCTGAATTGCCCAAAGCAGCTGTCCTTCGTCCCAGCCCAACTCTGGGGCTGCTCCGCAGGACAGGTGGAAGGAGCGCGGACATGCGTGCGCTGTTGTAGTGAGCATTGTTGCGCCACAGCCAGCGATTTGCCCGCAGGCAGGCGTGGCAAACAACAGTTGTGCACTGCGCAGCACGAATTTGCCTGCACAAGTGCCGAGTGCTAGAAGCAACATTGGATGCGCTCGGTGCTTGCCACTGTCAAGGGGCGGCTGCAGTGCGCGTGGTGTATGCATGTGAGGATGCGTGCGCACACCCCAGGGCGCGACTGCCTACGCTTGTGTGCAGAGCACGGCAAATGCGGGTGGTTATTGCCTAGTTTTCTGATAGGGTTGTTGACTCTTGCCCAGAAGAGGCTAACAACCAAGAAAAGCACGCGTGATGCGCGTGAACAGTTGAAATGCCGCAGCAGCCCGACGGCGCTGACGCTTGGCGCTTTTGCACACAGAGATGCGGTTCAAAGGCATGGAGGCCCTGCTGGAGAGGGCTGACGAAAGACGCCGCGATCGCGCGCGAGGCGTGCTCCGTGCCACATTAATGATGATGGCTCTTGCTGATGACCAACGGTGCGGCGCAGGTTTGTCTGGAGCCGCGCGGGGTTGAGCTAGGGAGCCGATACTCCTGAGTGCACGGCAAGAGCGTACTCGCCAGACCTGTGCTGTGACTCTCTCCTCTCGTGATAAGTACTTGGACATACGGTCGGTGTGCCCTGGCGCACAGCAAAAGGTGCGCCTCAGGGTGGGCCCGCCTGCCGATCAGATGGCCATGCTTGCGCCCCGCATGCAGAGAGCAGGCCCACATACTCTGGACACATAAATCACATGTGAGGCATGTGTGTGTTGGCGGTTTGATGAAGACAAAGGTGCGCACTGTCTGTGCCAGCTGGGCCATGTGTGCAGCCTGCACAGGTTGGCTGCTGCCAGCTAGCCAGCAGCTGAGCGCTTGGCTGGACAGCCAGGAGTCGTGCGTCAGCCGTGGTTGTTGATCATGTGGACAGTGCGTGTGTGTGTGTGTGTGTGCTGCCTTGCACGGCCAGCGCATGTGACACGGGTGTGCTTGTGCATCCTCACAACAAAGGGTTTCCAAGCCCATGAAAGAGATGGTTGGGCAAGGATGAGAGCACATGTGGGGGCGTCGCAGCTGTTAGTGCTTCATGCTGCTCAAAGACGCATCATGATGCACAGAGGTGCCTGGGCTTGACAGCAGCTGTACACCTTCTGTTCGGGAGTCTGCGACTCGAGCGGATGGGGGGACTTGTCTCACGCCGCCCGCTGTAGCAAATAATGCAAAAAGCGACGGCGTTTGACCGCAAAGCGGAGCGCCACCAATCGCGTCAGGGTTTAGGGCTGGGGACGGCTTAAATTGAGGTCCGCAAGGCACTTTTCAGCATCGAGCGGCGCCACTCCTGAAGGACCGCGAAACCAGCGGCGCCGACGGGGATGCAAACAGCCTGGTTGGCGCCGCCCCTGCGGCCGGCGCCCCACCACCGACATGCGCTGCGGCCGCTGGCGCTCTGCTCTCCGCAACCGCCGCCGCTGCAGATGCCACGCGGCGCTCCGAGGCCCCAATCAGAGTGTCCAGGACAAGAGCGAGCCCCCACAGGCCAAGGAGCGTGGCCGAGGTTATGGCAAACATGATCCGGGCGCCAAATGCCTGGAAGAGCTGGCCTCCAATTATGCCGCCGAGACCGGGTCCAAAGCCCAGGCACATTGCGCTGAAGACAGACTGCAAAGGTTGGATTGGCGGTGTTGTATAATGAGGTGATGAGGTGGGATCGATCGACAGCACCCTGATGAGGAGATAAGATAGGGTTCTATGAACGACTCTTGTGAAGACTTGTGAACATTCAGACTGCAGAGACCACTTTTCTGTGTGCGAGAATCAGCAGGATGCCAGAGCAGGGTGTGGTTTCTGGGGGCAGTTTGAGTGCTGTACATGTTGCAGGGCAAGGTGCCGTGAAGCTGTCGCCGCACCTGCATCGACGTGTTCAGCGACGGCGGGGCAATACGCTTGCAGTTGACGATGCCGGCACCCCAGGCAGTGGCGAACGTGACGCCTGCAGCGGCGTGATGAGCGCGCGAGAAGGAGTCAGCTGAGTTGATTGGCCGTTGCGACACGTGCAAAGCAGCCACCTGACTGCCGATTACGAGCAGGCCCCACCCTGGCAGCTGCACTCGGAAAATCGACCTGGTTTCCAGCTGTTGCGCCGGACTGGCAGATGATCCTCCCTGCACGCCGCAACCAAAGCCGCTCACCATGCAGCAACTCCACCGGCAGCACAGCCCAGGGCGTGGGGGCCATCGGCAGCAGCGCGTAGCTCCCAATGCGCACCGCCATCAGGAAGGCGCTGAAGTTCATCACCAGGGACACAGGGACGCGCGACAGCAGCGCGGCCTGGAACTGGAAGGCGGGGGCCTCCGTCAGGATGGAGAACTGCGGGGGCCGGCGAGGGGGGGGGGGG
>NW_014009166.1:0-869 GCF_000611645.1 Monoraphidium neglectum
GAACAATACGCTGAGCTGATGCAGGCCCTACGTGTGCGCCCCGCTCAACAAGTCCAGCTGCATTCTATTGTTTTGGGTGTCGGAGGCACAATCTACAAGGACACAGCCACACTGCTGAAAGACGACCTGGGGGTTCCACAAAAAGTGCTGACATCCACACTGCAACAGCTGCACACGCACGCGGTAACCACACTGCATCACAACATTCAGGCCCGCAGAGCTATGGAGCATCGCCCCGGAGGACTAGGAAAACAGCGCAAACGCACACCGTCAGGAGTAACATAGGGGGACTGGCCCCCTCCCCATCACTTTGGTGGGGGGGCGGCGCGGCGGCCTCGGCCCCCGCAAGCCAGCCCCCTCTTCCTAAATTAACGCGGGCGTTACAGCCTGCGTAGTCTCTCTCTCTCTCTCTCTCTCTCTCACCTGGTCACGTGACGTTGACTTGGGGCCCTTCCAGAGCGCATACTGCCGGTATCGGGACTGCTTTTGTTCTGTTGGTGTGCGCTCTCGGTGAGAAATGCAGTCTCTGCAGTTGCTGCTCTGCATTGCCAGGGTCTCCGTGCGCTTGCGTTTTCTGCCCACGTGTAGTTTGACTGTAGGTTGGTCAGATGCTCTAGGCGTGCGAGGCTGTTGGAGTTGCTGCAACACACTGTTGCCGCGCAGGTCTCCCATGCCGTCGTGCAGCGCACACGCAGCTGTCAAGCCGCTCCATATGTCGGGGCGGACGGTGCGCTCCGCTAGGCTGGGCCGCCAGCAGCACCGTTTGACCTCCGCAGGGATGTCTCTTGAGGGCTGGTGCACTCCTTCTGCTGAGCAAGGGTTTAGGGTTTAGGGTTTAGGGTTTAGGATTTGAACTAGTTAGGGTTTAG
>NW_014009166.1:1357-1961 GCF_000611645.1 Monoraphidium neglectum
CAGGGTTTAGGGTTTAGGGTTTAGGGTTTAGTTTCACCCCCACGGACCCGGGGGTGGTTGGGGGCACATATATAGGATGCCTTCACCTTCACCGCGGCTGCCTCACCCTCGTCAGCCTCCAGCGTCCGCTGCCTATTTGATCCGCGAGGCCGTAATATTTCCTCCATTTTGCGGGCAGCGGCGCCCCCAGCGGGCGCGGGAGCAGTGAAAGAAGGGTGGTGCAGTGGTTGAACGAATGAATCCTGTGCCCCTGGACGGCTGCTTGGACGGGCGTGCAGGCGTACGGATGTGTATAATATGGAACGAAAAAACGAGCGCCCCAGCACCGCTCGGCCTGGCATGGTTGTTGATGGTGCATCCCCCTTAGGCACTTTGCTGCCAGCCGAACAGTGCTGCACAAACCTGTGCAGTGCTGCACCAGCCGGGCCCCAACAGCCCCCGCCCCGCGCCAAACACACGCCGCAAACGCATTGCCACCATCTGGCGCTGCCCGCTGCGCGAACGGGCCCCTAGGGTGGGCCTGCGGGACGTCGGCAGCCGCAGGCCTGAGGGCCCCCACCTGCAGATGGCGGTAACCCCCTACCCGGTAACTTTCGTTACCCCC
>NW_014009166.1:2818-5794 GCF_000611645.1 Monoraphidium neglectum
ACTTGTGCACACTGCTGCCTTTGCTGCACCTAGCAACCACGTGGCAGTCAAGTCCCTACTTGAGGATTGTCATACATGAAGTTTTACACAACGACAACACCACCCCCACCTCCACAAAGCTGCAGAGTAAATTGTAGGGTGTTACTGGTATACAGGTTACTTGTTCAGCATCAGGTGTCTGGCCTGAACCAGGGCATTGTGATGGTGTTCACGCCCCTGCCCCCTCCCTGCACCACCCTCATGTGGGCTCCACACAGGCACCATGCATTGCCACACATATGGGAGACCTCAAAACGTGTCTCGGGGTTGAAGGCAAGTTGCAGCCTTGTGTGCCAATTGGCCCCATGGGTGGCCCCAGCCACCAGCCTGTGGGCAAGCTCACACACTGGGGTGTAGCGGTTGGGAGGTGGTGGGTGCAAGGAGGGTTTTTTTTGCATGCCTAGGGTCACCCTGAGGTAGCCCTCTGGCATCACATACATGCCAGGGGTTGCCCTCACAAGCTCAGGGTCATAAGGCATGCACAGGGGAGTGGGCACCATGCCAGCCTCAGCAACACCCAATGCTTGGTAGCCCAGGAGCTCATGGGGGTGGTCTTGAAGGCGTTGCTGCAGGGCTGGGTTGTTGAGGGTGCCCAGGTATTGGGCCTTGTTGATGACCAGCACGCTGCCAAGCCTGTCAAAGAGCTTCTCTAGCTCCACAGCTGGCCCTGGGTTTGCTGCATCCCTGAAAAATCTGGACCTGCAACTGTTGGGGCCAAAGACTCTAACCACTTGAGACAAACAACTGTTACTACCATCAGCCATGCCAACAAACTTCTGGGGGTTCAACCCACTCCCAGGGGGGGCCTGCCACAACTTGATGCCTCCATCAGCAACACTGAAGGCCTCCCAACGAGCCCACATCTCCTCCACTGAGCGCCTAGGGGGGACACTGGGGTGTGTGGGCAGGTGGAGGGGAGGGGGTGGTGCGAGGTGAGGTGAGGGTGGAGGATATTGGTAACTTGGGCATCAGGTAGCCAGGTATAAAGTATCCAGTTTCTAGGTAACAAGTAGCCAGTTACTCGCATTCTGCACTGCCTGCCCCTGCCCAGTTGCTGCCTGCCCCGCACACCTCATTCGGCCTCCTCGTCGGTCTGCTCGTCGGTCTTCTCAATGTAGCCGACCACCTCCACGTTGGGGATCTTGAAGACCCGCGGCTCCTTCAGCATGGCGCCCTCCGTGCCCGTGAGCACCTTGATCACGTTGGCCCCGTAGCGGCCCCCCGCGCAGCAGAGCTCGTGGTACATCTGCGTGACGGGTTCCGCACGGCATTGGGTTAGGGCAATGTAGGTGGGCACTGGCAGTAGGTGGGCACTGGCCCTGAGCCTGTATCCTGGATGCAGGCAGCTAGCTGGCTGTGCAGGTTTACCAGTAACACGTGTAACTCGTAAACAGTACTCGGTAACGCCCTACCCAGTCTGTCTTAGGCTCACCAGCAGCAGCAGGTTGGCAAAGGGGGTGGTGGCAACGGGCCACCCGACGCTCGCGGCGTGGCTGCGGCACAGGTTGTACGTCGGCCAAAAGCAGTTGGAGGCCGGCAGCTGCAGCTTGGGGATGCCCTTCTTATCCTTCTCCTTGTCGGGGTCTGCCCTCTTCATCTCCTTGGGGACGAAGCGGACGGCCCGGTCCCGCCCCACGACCGAGACTGCGCGGTTGCGATTGCGAATGTATTCGTATATTTATCGCGCGCAGGGCAAGGCGCCAGGGGCGAGGGAGCGCGGAAGGCAAAGCTGAGTAACGGTAACTCGTTACCCGTACACTCAAAGCCCGCAGCATATGCACAGCAGCAGCAGCAGCAACGCAACAGCAACAGCAAACACCGACCCGCTCACGTTTCTTGCTCTGGAAATCCTTGGCGAGGTTGGCCAGTGCGGCCGCCCTCTCCAGCGGCCCTAGCAAAGGGGAGGGCGCACGGGGGATGTGCTGTGTAAGTCGTCTGCATTGCCAGCAGTGGGAGGGAGCAAGGGCCTGCACTTGTAGGCTACGCGATACTGGTAACCCCGGTATCTGCCTACCAGTTACCCTCCCCGGGGTTGGTGGCCCGCTCACCAAGGGCCTCCAGATCGTCGCTGCTCTCCGACCCCGCGGGGTCCTCGCTGCCAGGCGCGTCGTCCTCCTCCTCCTCCTCCTCGCTGCTGCTGGGCACGTCGAAGAGGACCTCGCTGGGAGGCGGGGCGGGCTTCTTCCCCGCGTCCTTGCCCTTGGCCTTGCTGGGCTGCTGCTGCTGCTGCTGCTGCTGCTGCTGCTGCTGCTTCTGCGGCTTCTGCGGCTTCTGCTGCCCCGGTGCAGGCGCTCCTGGGCCCGCCTTGTCGTTCTGCTGCTTCTGCGGGCCCTTTGCGCTGTGGCCGCGCTTGGCCGAGGACGTTTTGACGTCCTTGGCCCCCGCTGCGGTCAGTGGGGCGGGGCATGCACGCGAGCCCGACCAAACTGGCGCCCATACAATCCTAAATAATGCTACGATTAAAGCTGTGGTGCAAAAGCAGCGACAGCAGGCAGCCACTGCCAACCCGTGTATCACCCTACCCCAGTTACCAGATACCCAGTAACTAGATACCCAGTAAAAGGTAAACATCCCCCACCTGTGCAACACCCAACACCACCTGCCCCAAGTAAAATATGTCACAACCCCCTCTCACCCTTCTTCCTGACCTTGCCCTGGTGCTCGGGGATGGGGTCGTCCACCGCCGGCGCGGGCCGCTCACGCGCCGCCTTGCCCTTGCCCTTGGCAGCGGGCGCCGCCGCCTTGCCTGCAGCCTCTGCCTGGCCCTTGGCCATGTCAGCTACTGTGGCTTTGATTGTCATGAGTGGGGAGGGATGGGAGGAGTTTGGGGACATAGGGAGGGGTTGGGGGGTGGGGGGCGAGGCTCCGGCGCAGCGAGCGGCGCACGCGCGCACACCCGAGCCAGGGGCGCGCACACACCGACATACACATACACAC
>NW_014009165.1:0-1727 GCF_000611645.1 Monoraphidium neglectum
GTCAGCGCGAAAGCGCGCGCAGCATGGCGCCCGTGCACTGCAGCTTCTCGCCCGGGCCCAGAGTCAGGTACGCCTCATACGCATCGCTGCTCCAGTCCCCAGTCGCCTTGATGAGGAGCGTGGGCACCTTGTGCTCAAACGCCCAGGTGGCGCCACCGCGCCGAAGGCTGTGAGTGGAGTAGCTGGCCGGGTCCAAACCGACCGCCGCCACCAGGTGCTTGATGCCCGCGGCCAGAGCGTCAAACGACAAAGAACGCAGGGCCCCGGCGTCGTCGAAATAGCTGAACGCAGGGGCGTCGGCCGGGGCCGGGACCGCGCCCACGAACCCCTGCCAGAGGCGCACCGGGTCCAGGGGCGCGCCGGGGCGCGCGTCCCCTTGGATCTAAACATCGTGCACGCGACTCTGGTATTGCAGTGTTTTGGAGTAATGCACGCGCAGGCGCAGCGCGTACTTAGCCCCGTCAATCGTGATGTCTGCGCGCGTCAGGTGCTTTTCCTGCCCGAACAGGGACAGCGCGCCCGGCACCAGATTGGAGCGGCGCAGCATGCCCAGCACCCCAACGACGCAGCACACAAACAGCGCGTGCCAGCGGCTGCCCCCGGGGAGCACCGCGGCCATGCGCAAGAGGAGCGGGGGCCGGATAGGCAGCTTCCGGCCCGCGCCCTCGCCCTTCAGGCGACGCAGCCCCGCCAGCTGCCGGCGCAGGTGTATGAACCCCGCCCAATCCAAAGAGACGCCCATGCCGCTGTAAAAGTGCTTAAGGCCCTTCAGATAATTGTGGGCGCTACCCGCCGCGCAGCTGCGCGCGAGAAACGCCAGGTAAGCCGAGAGGACCCACTCGGGGGGCGACCGCCCGTGCTCCTCCAGCCCAAACACGAGCAGCCAGCGCCACCACCACTGCACGTGGAGCAGGTATTGGGCCCCAGTGCTGGGCGCCAGCGCCGCCGCCTCGAGCCGCGCCGCCTCAACCAGCAGGGTGGCCACCGCTGCCGACAAGGGGGCGCCTGGCCGGGGTAGGGGTTTGCAACCAGGTGAGAACAGGGGGCGGGGAGCGCGGGCACTGCTGGCCCGCCCACGCGCGCAGCAGCTCGCCAAACCGCGACCACTGCTCGCGCGAGAGGGCGTCGGCCAGGCCGTTGTCAACGCCCAAAACGTGCTCGCTTTCCAGCCGAAAGTCAAACTGGACCGAGAGGGCGAATATGTATTTGAGGTAAACCAGGGCGGCGTCAAAGCACACGTCCCCTTTGACAGTGCCTTTGGTAAGCCACGCGTGCACGTTGCCGTTGTCCACAAGGACGCGGCAACGGCGCCCCCCCAAGGAGGCCGGGAACAGGTGCGCGGCCACCACCACCGCGTACAACTCCCAAAGCTGTATGGGATCCCCGTCGCCGGGGGCGGGCGGCAGCGCGGGCGCCGCGCCCGCCACCGGCTCCGGCTCCGGGCGTGCGCTCATGTAACGCAGCTCGTCGGCGCTAAAGGCGCAGAACCCCCCATCGATGAAAATGCCCACGGCCGGGTACTCCGAGTCCCAAATGCCGCGCGCGTCAGTCTGAAACACCAGCTCTGGCGCCGCCGCCCGCCCCAGCAGGCGGCGGCGGCCATTGAACAGAGTCAGAGCCGCGTCCCACCACTCCAGGTCGGCGCGCGCCGCAGCCGTGATCTGGACATGGTGGTGCGGGCCCGCCGCGCCGCGCGCGCAGGCCCGCAAGTTGTTGATGACAAGAGG
>NW_014009165.1:2465-5186 GCF_000611645.1 Monoraphidium neglectum
CCTTGCACAGCCTGAGTATAGCACCGTCATCTCGGCACCAAACAATTCGCTACCAGCGTATGCCTTGGTCTAAATTAGTAGTTGGGATAGCACAATGGGCCTGCGAGAAGGCCAAGAGGATGCGAAGAGGCGGCAAGGCAAGCAACAAAGGCATGTGTGAGTGGCAGGCGGCTCTGCTCCGCCAGGACGAGCGCGCTGGGGGTGTCGAGATTGTGCGGCGCTATGCATGCAACCTTGTACAATCACTTTACCACGAGCTTTGTGTGTCTGTGCGAAAAAGCTTCATCACTTACCTGCAAACAATCTCCCTTTCAAGGCAAACGCTCAGTACTAACAGCGCAGACGCAGGGTCTTGTCACGAGATGCGTGAGAGGGCGTCCCTGCCCCTGAAACATCTGTGTTTGGCGTCGCTATCAGAGGTCCGCACTTGTGCGAAGGAGCGAAGTGTGAGCGGGCTCAACTCCAGCTCTGAGGCAGAGACGGGCGCGGCTTGTATCATGTGCGTACCGAGAACACGGTTGTTGACGTTGCCGATCACCCTTCCTTGCTTGCCTTGCTGCTGCACCTGGAAAGCCCCGTCTCCTACCCACCTGTTTCATATCTTAGAGGTCTGGCATTCAAATCAAGTCATCGTGTAGCTGCATCATAGGCACAAAGCGCACTTCAAGGATCACCTGCCTGCTCCCTGCCCAACGCAAGTATCGCGCCCCACACCCAGTTGCTCAGGGGTGGGCATCTACTGACGGACGTGCCTGGCTGGCGCAGGGCTGCACTGTTTGTGTCTGAGTACCCCCCACGATGAGGGGTTGAGGGCTGTGGCTGAGGGGTGGCCGGCTGGTGACATAAGGGCTGTCTTGTGTCCTGTTCCGATAGTTTCGCGCAATTCACGTGTAAGCTCGTGCTTTGCAATATTCCTGCTGTGGTCGTGCTAGGCGAGCGAGGTCATCGGAAGCACTGGAGAACGACGCCGCGAAAAAGATAATCCCTTATGTCAAGTCAAACCCGGCTCTGGAACTTGTGCCTGGCTTTTCATCTCGACATAATCCAAATCACGCACCCGCACCCGTTGCTGGGTGGAGCGGCAGCGACCGGGCCAAACCTCTTCTTGCGTGCCGAACAGCGAGGGTTGGGGATGCCAATTACACCTGTTCAAGCGCAGTGATTTCGACTGCGAGGTTATTCGGCTACGCAGCTATGCAAGCGACGCACTCGCGCGGCCCCGCCGCACGGGCCGCCCGGGCCGTTGCTGCCCTGCTGCTCGTGCTGCCGGTGCTGCTGGCAGTGTTGGCAGGGCGCGGCGCTGACGCGCACGGTGAACAGGGACCTGCTGCTCTTGATGGGCGGCCTTAATACTTCTGTGATGCCGAGCGGGGACATAGCCCCATGCAGTGCTTGTAACACGACGACTTGACAGGCCATCCACGCATGGCAGCCACCTACCTGCGTCCCAGCCGTTGCCAGCCGTGCAACCACTTTACTTCACTGATTGTGCCGAAACGCCGCTCTACCGGCCCCCCCTGCCTGCTTGCAGGCGACATCACCTACCCCAAGGCGCGCCAGGTTGTTGCCAACGAGCTGGGGGTCGGCAACGTCGGCGGCTGCCCACACTGCATGCAGGGGGGCCGTGCGGGCGCGCAGCCAGGTGCGAACATAACGCTTTGGCCAGGCCTGGTGCTGGAGGCTCCGCCCGGTGCCCCAGCTCAGGCAATTCCACTTCGATCCACTGGATCAGCAGGATTTTATTGGATTTCGTTCCTGTGCTTGCTGCTCGTCCTAGCCAGCCATGCAAGCTTGTGTCCCAAACGTGTGTACAAGCACCCCACCCCTGCCGCCTGACGTGGCACGAACACGCCATACACGCACCGCAGACATCTGTGGAGCCCCAGGCCAGGGTGGCCAGGATGTCACGAGCCTCTACTTTGGCCCGCAAGGTGCGTGCAGCGCCGGATAAACGTGGCGTTGGCAGCGGCGCCACCTCAAGCTGTTGAGAAGCTTCTCGTCTCATTACAACCCGACCGGTCACCCTGTTGCTGCCCAACAGCATCCCTCGCTCCGGGAACTGCCTGAAACAGCTTTAAACCAAGCACAATAAGGGAATTTCCCCGATGTCTGAATTCATAACCCCCCTCTTCTGCTTCTCCTCGGCCCTGCCTTGCCGCACCATCCTTGTTGCAGCCACGCTTTCCGCCGGCCAGGTTGTCAACTTCGGCCTGTACATCAACGCGCAGCACGGGGGCCGGCACTGGTTCAGCGTCTGCCCCCTGCCGCGCCAGCAGGCCACACAGGCGTGCTTTGACAAGCCGGAGCACCAGCTCGTCAGGGCTGACGGGTCTTACGGGGACGGCAAGCGCTACTACTACATGCTGGGGAGCGGGTGGGGCGGCAAGGAGGGAGACTACGTCTTGAAGTGAGCCAAGCGGCAGTCCCCCTTTTTGATTCGACTCTCCGTTTGTTGGCGCTCTGCGCTCTGCGCTTTGACTTGCAGGTGTAGCCTGTACGCCAGGGGGCTTTGGTGCAGGTGAAGGTGTGATGCGCCACGCCCACAGTGAAGCAACCTCGGCACCTCATGCGTTGCGCGTTTGTATCTCACAGCTCCGAGAGCCCCCGGGAATCGCCTCACCTATGCATGTGCTGGACCCATTGCCCCGCTCCCAGGTTCAGGCTGCCGGCTGGCATCAGCTGCACTGATCAAAACGAGGGCTGCCTGCTGCAGGTGCCGGC
>NW_014009164.1:0-1281 GCF_000611645.1 Monoraphidium neglectum
GATTGCATGAGGAGCATATCGGGTGGGTAGAGCAGTTGGTGGGTTGGGGATGGGGGTGGGGTGTGAGCCCTGGGCGTGTTGCAGATGCAGGTCAGGCAGCGGGATGGGTGCGTGCGCAGGCGGGGAGGGCAGATTGCTTGGGGCGCTCAGGTCACCCGCGTCTTGACAAGGGGCGTGGGCCCGCCCACCCATGGGACTCCGGTTTGGGGGTAACAAGAGGTCGCAACAAGAAAGCGGCGTTGCCCGTTCCCTGCTCACCTTCTTGCCCTTGAAGACGCCGTCCGGCTTAACGCACTTCTCATAGGTCCCCTCCAGCAGCACGTCGCCTGGGGGAGGGGGTGCGGGCCATGGGGCAGCCTGAGAAGGGGGAGGCCGGTCGCGGAATACACTGCCGCCAAACCGGCCCCAGCTTGTGCAATCACGAGTAAGGCACATGCCGGGCGTGGCGACGCTGCTGCCGCGAGCTGTGGATGCTCGGTCACGGGCCCCCCCCCCCTTTTGGTCAATCCAGATCAGCACGCGTGCAGAAACAAAAACAACTCGCTCACCACAAACACACACACACACACACACACACACACGCTTTTATTCTCTCACCTGCAATCAGCTGCACACACTTACCCACACCCTCACTCACTCACGCGCACACAAACATGCGCACACACACGTGCTCGTGTGCGCGTGCAAGCAGCCGTGCCACCCACCCGTTGTCGTCAGCACGACGAGCCTGCTGGTGTTTGTGAAGGTGTCTTTAGTGATGGGGTCCATGAACAGCCCCGCGTCACCTGCGGGATGGGCAGGGTGACACAGGACCCAGGATGGTGGGGGGTGGGGGGGGGGGCTTGATGAGGTGGCGTCGGCGCCTGGTGCTCCAACAGAAGTGTCGGCAGCCGGAAAGCAAGTTGTAGTGTTGGGTGTCAGCATGCACGAAACACCGTGGCGCGCAGGCACCACGCAGGCACGCATGCAGGCATACAAAGCGTCTCCGTCGCGGGCGTTAGGAAGCCTATCCTCGCACAGCACGGCACAGCACAACCGACAAGGAGCGGTGATTCACGCCGTGGGTTCTGCGGCCAGTGGTTCTGCGCGCTTCCGGGGCGCTCGTGAAGTTCCCACCCACCCTCGCCGACGGGTGTGAACTTCACGTCCACGAGGTCCTTGAGCCGCAGCTTCTTGCCGCTGGCGGGGCAGTAGGTGCTGCCGTCGGGCTTCTCCTTGGACAGCTTGGCCTCGGGCGCCTTGGACGGCACCCAGAACGCCTGGGGGCCGCGGGGGGGGGGG
>NW_014009164.1:1911-5086 GCF_000611645.1 Monoraphidium neglectum
GGGGGGGGGGGGGGGGGGGGGGGGGGTAGGACGGACGCGTTAGGACGCAGGTGGGGCAGAGCGCTTGGGTGTTTCTGGGGGCCGCGGGGTCTCCCCGGGATTTCTGCAGCAGCAGATTGCGTGAGACCACAGCCCTTGACGCCACTGCTCGACACCACCACGAGCACGTGTGTGTGCGTGCACGCACACGTGCACACGTGCACACGTGTACACACACGCACACACATGTAAATCAGACACGCACATTGATGCACGCGCACACACACATGCAAACACCTACACGCGTACGCACACATGCACTCACACACGCGCATGCACACGCGCAAGGCCGCCTCACGTTGAGCGTCTTGAGCCGCTCCTCGTTGTCCCGCAGCGACACCACACCCTTGGCGCCCGCCCCTTTGCCTTCCAGCAGCGCCTCAGCCTCCGCGGTGATTGCAGTCTGGATGCCGCGCGCCGTCTCGTCGCGCAGGCCCATGTGGTTGGCGCGGTCAAACGCGATCAGGGCCGCCTCCGCCTCCACCGCGGCCTTTTGCGTCGCCTGCGCGCACGTGGCCGGGCGCGTTTCTGAGTCGGGGCGCCAGCCCGGTAACAGGGTCTCCAGCCACTCCGGAACGCACCCGCGTTTGTGATCCGCCCCAACAAAAACAAATCGTCATCACCGCCAGTGCAACCAGATTGTGAAGCAGTCTCAACAGCTTACGGTCCTGCACTTGAGGCAAGCTGCAGGCTGGCGACACAGTCCCTGTAATCCCCCACTCTTTCCCTCCCTCTCTCTCCCTCGCGTGCTCGTGCGTGCGCGCGCGCCCTGCGTGCGCTCAGCTGATAACAGCCAGGGGGCACAGCCCCCACCTTGTCGTCCTCCGCCTTCTGCGCCGCCTCCCACTCCGCCAGCTTGCGCTTGATGCCCTTCTTCTGCTGCAGCAGGTTCTCAAGGATCGCCTCGCGGCTGTACAGGTAGCCGTCGGGGGTCACCACGGGGTTCTGGCCAGATCAGGTGAGATCAGATCAGATTAGTCAAGACAAGGTCCATACAGATGAGGTGATTTGATTGGTCGAAGGCAGGTGGTAAGGGCAGCAAGGCGCAGGGGGAAGGGAGCAGGAGGAAAGGGAGGGGAAGAGGGGAGGGGCCGTGTCAAGCTGCCGCGAAGCTGCGGATGAGGGCGGGCGCCCGGCGCGAGGGCGGGGCGAGCACGGGCGGGGGCTGGCGGCGAGGCGCAGAGGCGGGGCGCACGGGGGCGGGATGGCGGGCGCAGAGACGGGGCGGACGCGGGCGCGGGCTCACCACTGCGGGCTGGAGTGTGAGGCAGCAGTCATTGTAGTTGCCGTGGGAGTCCTGTTGAGAGGAGAGGACGCAGGGTACGGGCTCAGGGGGCGCGCTGGAGATGGGGATGCAGGCAGGCCCCTCGTCGAGCCGCCTCGCGCGTTCGAGGCGCGGCCGCCGCACCCAGCAGGCTCTGCCGCGTCGCGTGCGGCCCGCCCTGCGGGCCCTCCGCCCCGGCTGCGGCGGCGTCAGGCGGGCGGGGAGCTTCCAGAGCTGCCGCCAGCGCGGCCACGTTTGGGCGGGCGGCACGCCGCGCGCAGCCAGGGCGGGGCCCCGGGCCAAGGGCACACCTTGCCGAGGCGCTCCTTCACAGTGCCGAATCCCAGGGCCTTGCGTTCCTCATACGTCAAGGCCTCGCTGCCCATGCCCCCCGCATTCTTGCTGTGGCGCCGCCCCATCCCGGCGGGCCGCTGCCGCCGCTGCCGCTGCGAGCGTGCGCGGGCGCTCCTGCGCCGCCGCTGCTGCGGGTGTGTGCAGATGGGCTGCTTGGGAGGCTGATGGTGCTGCGTGTGGTCTCCTGCACGAAGGGCGCCGGAGCCCGCAGCACTTGACGCAAGGGCGCAAGGCGAGCGGCCGGCGCTGTCGCGGCATGGACGCAGCTGGGGCGGTGTCTGTGCGTGCTGCGTGCGAGCCGCGCGTGTTTCACAGCTACCCAAGCCCTGCGCACTGGGTACGGTGCACAGAACAAGCAAGCAGCAGCGGCAGCCGCAGCAGCAAGTCCAACAGCAGCAGCAGCACCAGCACTGTAAGCACCAGCACGAGCAGCGGCGCACTGGCGTCGCGCATCCGCTGCACCATGCTGCTTAGCCCACTGCATCCCTCCAAATGTAAGAAGGCGCTTACCTTGACTTCACCCTCGCCTGAAACGACCCGCAGATCCCGCTGCTGGTGAGTAGCGTGGTCGGTGAACGCGCTTTGTGGCAAGCAGTGGTGTTGTGTTGTTTCGATTCATGTACATCTAATGGGGGTTGATCGTTTGTATGGCAGGGAGGGATATGTATACACGCCCTGTGTACTGACGCCTTGCTGCCTGCTTGGTGTGTGCAGGGCATGAAAGGGCGTAACTGCGCATCATAAAGATACACCGTTGTTTTAAGTATCACATATACATGCTGTTAGCCACGCATGCCGCCTGCTAGTGTCGAAGCTCGTCAACTGCGGAAAATGGGCTTGGATAGGACGTGGGAGCACCGACTAAAACAGGAAACAAGTCGAGGGCAACACTTTGGCGTCGCAGCGTAGCAGGAGTTCAGGCGCAGGCACCGCACATTGCGCCGCGCCCGACGTCGCTGCGTTCCCGCTGAACACACTAACCACACGGCACGGCGATGGCCAGCCCCGAGGCCCCCGCCGCTCCAGAGGCGGCCCGCGCGCCGTCGCCGCCGCCGCCGCGGGTCGAGCTGCTGCGCGTGCGGAGCTCCGTCAACGTCACTTCAGTCAGCCTCGCCACGGCAGTCGAGAAACGGCCGCCCACGGCGGCCATAGACGTGATTAAGCAGATCGTAGAGCGCAGCGCCTCGCAGAAGCCGCGGGGCGGCGCCGCCCCAGCGGGCGGCGGCGCCGGCGGCGCCAGCGGGCGCCCCAGGGCGGGGGGGCAGGAGGAGCGGCTGTCGGCGAAGCTGCTCGGAAAGTGCGTCGGGGCAGGGGTCCGCATGACGGGTGGGGGGTAGGGGCGGGGGTGGCAGGACCCGCAGGGCTACCCACACAGGCGCAGCCTTGTCCGTCCCCTAAAGCCAATGAGCCAGGGGCTGATCGCTGCCGCCGGCATGCGTCGGCCCGCGATCAGCGCCGGCTGGCAGTCCCCCTGTGACCGCGGGCGTGCATCCCCTCCCGCCCCCCCCCCCCCCCCCC
>NW_014009163.1:0-4443 GCF_000611645.1 Monoraphidium neglectum
GAGGGGGGCGGCGCGCGTCGAACGAGGGGGCCGGGCGGCGGTGCCCAAACGGGGCATGGGAACGGGGTGGTCTGGCCTTGCTCGCCGCCAGCGCCTCGTGGGTTCTGGCGCGTGTCCAAAATTGGGCCCAAATTGTGCGGCGCTGCAGACGCCGCGGCGCCGCATTGAGTCGAATGAAGTAAGGGAACCCGAAACGACCCCCCTCCCTCAGAGCCTCGGGCGCTGACGTGCCGCACGCCGCAAGGCACCTGCACCTAGTAAGGTGTGCATTACTGATGCGCACCGTGACGGCGTAGGTGGCACCGGGGGTGACGGTCGTCGCGGCGGCGCCGCCGGGGCGCTTCACAATGTACTTGGTCGCCCTGATAATGACAAAGAATGGTGAGGGATGGGAGGATAGAGGGTGGACTGCCGGTGCGATGGGATGGGTGGTGGTGGTGGTGGTGGTGGTGGGTGGTCGGACGGGGAGGGGACACGGGGTCGAGCTGCGGGGGGTGGATCGATGGGATTGGGAACCTCAACGGGGGGCGGGGTTGCGGCTGCGCGGGTCGGGCATCTCTTTTCCAGGGCCTGGGGCGTCGTTCGTGGGCGCCCAAGCGCCTCAGTTGACGCCGAGGCCCAATTCGGCCCATGTGCAACTGTCCAGCATGGCACTGCCAACGTTCGCGCGGCCACCACGGCGCGCTCGGGCGCCAATGGCGCGCTGCTGCGTTTGTAAAGCTGTGGCCAAGCGCTGCACACATGGCCAGGCGTGACGAGGGACGGGATCGCAAACGAGCGATCGCTCGACCGCGACAAAAGGACGCGAATGCCGCCGCTCACTTGTCGGAAACGGGTGCCAGGTGGTTGCCCTCTGCGCGCGAATTGAGCATTTTCCAGAAATATTGCGTTTTGTGCCACATCAACGCCCCGCCTTTGGCTCAGTGCTCAGCTGCTCACCAGGCCCAGTGGGGTGAGCACCGCAGCCGTTCTTCTCAGCAACCCACAGGGTTGGGAAAGTGAAAGCCACCGGAAGCACCAGCAGCATGCACGCCACGGTGGAGAGGCGGAAGGCCATCTTTGCGAGACTGTGCGAAGCTTGGAACGTCACCAAGGTGCGCAGAATGATTCGTGCTACCCGCGCCTGATTGAGAGCGGCGATGCAAATCCAGATGGGACAATCATCGTATACCCCGCCTCGCAACCCCGCCATTCCCGCTCCACAGCAGTGTCACCCCGGCGTCACTCGCGGGTCAAGCAGCTGCACCACTCAAAATGCCTTTCGCTGCCCGGCCAGCACGCGAGATGGCCACGCCGCCAGACGGGCTTATGTTCACAGCTCCTGGCGCGTTTTGCCGTGGGTATGTAGAAAGAAGGGCTCGAGCCACGTCTCTGCTGTATCGCCCCTGGGGTCCTGCTCAACCCTCGACTGCTGCGGCTTCAGGTGACAGCCTGCTGCAGGCCTCACGTTTGACCACAGTCTGCCCTGGCCCACACTCGCGCCGCACACACTGCCCATCAGGCTTGCTGACAGAGGGAGGGGCTGCTGCTCTCAGCGCGCGACGCCGCCGTGCGGTGTGTGTACACAAGTGCGTGGCGTGTGGCACCTGGGCCTTGGGCTTTGAGAGTCTCGCTCCCACATCTTGAAAACCACCGCCTTCTAGATCAGCTGGCCTCCATCCAGTCACCACCCCCCCCCTCCACCACCATCCACTGAAAATCTCCTTCACTTGGTGGTCGCGGCGGCGCGACCGTCTCGGCCCCCGCAAAGCTAGCCCCCTCTTCCTATATGGATTGGGCGTTTGTACAGCCGGTGTAGTGTCCCTCTCTCTCTCCCTGCAATCACCTCGCAAACACGGCGGCACACTCATCATGACGTCATACCGCCTCCCTCCCCACATTCAGGAGCTGCAAATACTCCTGCAAAAACTCCCTTACTCTCAGCACCCTTTCACGCGGGCGTGCAAGATGCACGCATGCGTGCACCTCTCATGCACGCCGCTCGCTCGCAACATGCCCCAAGCACGCACGCCGCGTCCGCGGCACCATTCGCAAAAGCACGAGCCCATGTAATTCCAAACAAGCAGCTGGACACCTTCCCTGTACCCTGTAGGTGCACCCACAGCGTGCAGAGGCCTCTCGCGCCAGATCAGGCAGCTCACAGCGGCGCCGAATGCGCGCATGCACCAGCTGCAGGCGCCCAGTCGCACCGCCAGACACGCCAAATACAGCAACGGAACTTGCAAGGGCAGTGGGCGATCCTTCTGGGCATACAGGCGCATCGCGGTTCTTAGGCCATGACTCGCCCATCAAATGTCACATCATTCATACGGTGTCCTCGCCGCGCCACGCCGCGGGTGGCGGGCGCCGCCAAGGCGCCTGCGCGTTGGCGCCGCCGCGCGTGGCTCGTGCGGTGATCACGAGGCGCCTTCCCGGAAGCTTCACACGGCACTTCTCACAGTGCGCTTCACGCCGGGAACTTCATCGGGACGCTCACAGCACGGCGGCGATCAGGCCAGCCACTGCCATGGTGAAGGCGCCGGCAGCCGTGGTGGCGGCTGAGCTGGTCGCCTTCTTCACATAGGAGAGACGGGGGGGGGGGGTGTCAGCTGCGCAACCAGGGTAGGGCCTATCGATTTGCCAGGGGTCTGCAGGTGGCGCTCAGGGCAATGTCATTATGCCACTGTGCGCCGCGCGTGGCGGGGCCTTGCGACAAGAGGGGCAATCGTGGGATGCGTGATGAGACCCGTCGCGGGGTTGGCAGGGGCGACCCCAGGCAGCTAAAGGCCCCGTGATGTGTGGGCCAGACGGTCCCCAACGGCATGGCGTGGAATTGCGGGCGGCCGGCCGCTCTCAGCTGTCGGCGTGCCTGTTTCAACCACTACAGGTGCGCATCGCAGGCAGTCAAGCCGCGGGCGGCTGCGCACCGTGGAGCCCCCAGAGCCGGAAGAACCGGCGCCAGATGAGCCGGAGGAAGACGGGGAGGCGCCGCTCGAGCCCGCGGCGCCGCTGGAAGGCGAGCTCGAGGGGGAAGGCGAGCTCGAGCCCGACGAGCCCGACATGCCGGACATGCCGGACGAGCCGCCCGCGCCGCCGGCGGCGGTGCCGTCGGCGTCGGGGGAGCCGGCCGCGCCGCCAGTGGTGGAGGGAGAGGCGCCGGCGGCGCTGGAGGAGCCGCCTGAACCGGACGAGGTCGTGGTGGGCAGCACGACGGCCGCGGGCACGGCGGCGCGGCCGGTGGCGGCGGAGCCGTTGTCCGCGCCGGCGGCGCCGGCTGGGGCGGCCTGGGCGGCGAGAGCACGCGGGGGCGGTTTGGTTAGGTGCGTGGGCTGGGAAAGACTGGCGAGCGATGAAAGCGCGAGAAAGGGGGGGACAGATGGATCAGTAGCAGAGTGCTGTATGGCGTGGGTACGCAGGAACATGCGCGAGCTCCGTGCAGTGGGCATGCTGGCGTGCGGAACACCCGTCAAAAGCGTGCACAGGGCCAGGAGCTGCCTGTTGCGGCGCTCACCTTGGGGGCCGCGCCGTTGGTGCCGTTCTTGGCGGCGCCGGGGGCAGCCTTGGGAGACTGGGGGCGCGGGAGCACAGTGCAGGACGGGGCGAGTCAGCGAGGGCGGCTGAGGGAGGGGGGGCGCACCAGCCTAAGGAACCGAAGTGCGCAGGCGCAGGCCCAGGGACAAGGCGTTGGCGTGCAAAGACAGCACGGAAGGGCAGCACAGTACCACTCTCCTCGACAAGTAGAAAACGAAGCTCTCACTCATTCAACAGTGGGGAGGCCGAGTTGAAGATTGTGCAGTTGTGCTGATTTTACCTATCCCAAGTTGTGCTGATTTTACCTATCCCAAGTTAACATCCCAAAAATTTTCTTCCCATAGCATGGCACGTATAGCCACAGCAGCAACCCTGAAAAAAAATCAGGGGTCCAAATCCTCTTTTTGCTGGCGCGCAAACGTGGTCCCCGGCGCATCATTTCGTGTTGTGTAGGAGGCGAGTCTCAAGGTTTTGCCATCAAAAGCTGTATTGGTTCCAACCCAGTCACGTGTATCTTCTCACGCACCCCAGCAGGCTTGGCGGCAGCACCGCCAGCAGCGGTGTTGTTGGCGCCCCCGGCAGGCTTGACGGCGGCGGCAGCGACGGCAGGCTTGACGGCGGCGGCGGCGCCCTTCGCGGCGGCCTGCGTCGCGTTGGCGCCCAGCTTCACTGCGGCTGCGGCGGTGTCCGCGGCCGTCTTGGCGGCGGCGGCGGGGGTGCCCTGGGTGGCGTGGGAGGGTGGTGGCGGTCGTGTGGGGCGCCCCGCGTCATGGTGGAGCTAACGCTGGGCTCGCACATTGTATGGCGTCACGGCCGGAGGTCTCCATAGGGCTGATTGGGCAATTCAACAGCCCCAGTGAAAGACGCACTAGTGGCGGCCACGCAGGCGCCTCATGGCGAGCTGTGTTGGCTGCCCCGTGAGTGAGGCGCAGG
>NW_014009162.1:0-4442 GCF_000611645.1 Monoraphidium neglectum
GTGCGTGCACGCGTGCGTGCGTGATTTCAATCGTGACAGGAAAGCGCAGCATGTGATTGCATGACTCGAGCACTGTTGATGGAGCGGCGATGCCAACCCCCCTCCCCAGCACGCGGCTCCCGCGCGCAGCGACAGGCCCCCCCCGCACGGCCGCGGGGCGGCCCGCCACCCGCCCCGCTGCCAGTGCCTCCAAACATTGGTGCCCCATGGGGCGCGCCCACCCTCAACCAACCCAACCAGTTTTCACCCCCCCCCCTTTCCGCAGGTCCTACCCCACGTTCTGGTTCTAATATAGATCGTCAGAGATCTTCAGATATGATCTTGACCCATTTCAGCGCAAGCCGGCATACTATCACAGCACCCCCGCGGCCCCCGCTGCGCCCGCACGCGCGCCCGCGGGGCGCAGGGGCGGCTTGCGCGCCCCCTGGAGCCTTCTGACCACGACTGCCGCCCGCCCCGGGCCAGTGGAGCGCGCCCGCCCGCGCCGGCGGCCCTGGCGCGCTCTCCCCTTTTGGCGGCGCGCGGTCCCACAAGGCGTGAACTTGGCCAACGACGACTCGGCCCGGCCAGCTGGGGCGCCCGCCCCTCCACCCCACACCCCCGCCCCGCACACCCTCAGCCGTGTCTCTGGGTCTGCGGAGAGGCAGAGCCCTGCGCGCTCCCATGAGGCTCTTTGCCGCGCGACCCACCCCTCCCTTGGAGACGGCGCGCCCTTGTCGCCACCCAGCCTGGCGTGTCGGGGTATGCTGTGCACTCTGCTTCCTCTCACGTTTTCATCACGCAACCGGCGGGTGTGCCAGTGTGCGGCGCTCAGCGCGAGCCGCACGCACAGCGCTTGCCTCATGACAGGGGTGGCGGAGGGACCCGTCACTTGCCGCCCTCGCCGTTGGGACCCGGCGCCTCGGCTCAGGAACTGCGCAGGGCTTTGCGTGCGGTGCTCCCGCCGCGCTCGCCGGCCGAGCGCTTCCCGGCTGCTGTTTGTTGCCCCCGCGGCTGCGCCCACGGAAAGCGCCCCTGCACGGCGCCCTCAACCCAACACCCGCCTACGGCGCCCCGCACTCTAGACTTCGAACGCCGCCGCCCGCAAGTCGAAGTCCGCAGGTGCAGCCCCCGGCCCGCCATCTTGATTCGATTTGATGCGGCGCCGCGCGGCGCGGCGTCGCGTCCGCTCCACACAGTCCCCCATTTTGGAAACGCAACCCAGTGTCTGCTGCCACGCCCGCCCCCGGGCGCGGCGGCCCCCCCCCCAGAACCCTCATCCCTGCCATGGCCGTCAGCCTGTCCGAGGCGGCGCGGCCTCTGGCGCCCGTTGGTCGCCGCGCTTTGGTCTGGCGCAAGCCGCGGCCCCGTCCGCCCTCGTTGCGGCCGCTCCCACACGCAAGCAGCCGCCCTGCTCCTTGTGCCCCCCCCCCCCCTGTTGCACTTATTGCACCCACTGCCGTGCGGCGCACTCACTGCTGGGCGGCCCACCCACTGCCGGGCGGCCCAGGCCGACCGAGCGCCCGCATGAACGCCCACACACCCACCCCTTTCTGAAATCCAACCAGGCCCGCCTTTTCTCAAATCCAATCCAATCTTGCGGCCGCCAAAGCGTCGTCCCGGCCGTGCTGCGCTGGCCCCGGTTGTTTTTGTGAATGCAACTTCGTCTCTCCGCGTTTCACTCCACCTTGTGCCTTTAGTTTTGCGCAAATGTTTGCGTGGACATACTCCTGGCCTCACATGTGGGGTTCGCGTTGGTGGACATAAGTACATCGATAGATGGCGACGGCAGCGCATCCTGCGCCGATTGCACGTAGAGTCACATCTGGGAATGGGGGGCTCTGAGGAGGCGTGCGCCCGCACAACACTGCTGCCCAAAGCACTGTCGCCTGCCTTTCCGATGCTGGCTTTGACCGGTTTGACCGGCTGACCAGGGCGGCTGGCTTGACCTCAAAATCATCTGCACAACCAGGGCAGTCAAGAATGGCCAAGGCGCTGTGTGTTATCGCACAGCTTTCCGCAGCAATGCCGCCAGTAGCAACATATGTAGAGCGTTCCCCTGCTTCCTTTTGCTTGCCAGGAATAGCTCACCGAGCTATGTAATGTCAAGAGCCAACACATCAAGCGTGCAAGGCTGCTCTGGCACAAAGCAGAGGAGATGGATTACAGTACAAGGCCAGGACCAAGTGGACAATGCAGCAGATAGGGAGGCAAAGCAGCTGGGGTGGGCAACAGCAAGGCGATGCAAGGGCAAACGAGGAAGCCCAGGCGTAATGAGCTGAAGCAAGTGCTGCCCGTAGGACCAACATTCAGGAAGAGGCGAAGGTTTCGAAAGTCGCCGGAGTTTGGTGGGTGATCGAGTGTGCTTGCAGGCAGTGGAGCGGCCGCAAGCGCGTCAGCGCCACACGGGCGGCGCTAGCGCGAGCAGCAAGTGGCGGTGCGTTGCAGAAAAGTGGGGTCTAACAAAGGCCAGTTCGAATTGATGAAGCCTCCAGGCGGGGCTGCGAGATCTTGTCAAAAGGAGCCCTCTCAGCCACTGTTGAGTCAGCAGAGGGGGTCGAGAGAGCCAAGACGAGGAACATGCTCTTGGTAGCAAACTCGCGTCGCGATTCCCGAGGGTATGCTCTTGCAGGCCCACAAACAAGGCGGCTCGGGCGCCTTCATTGCGGCCACCACCATTTCGCGCCTCGGAAGCCTTGTGAGGCGCAACGCCTGCGGATCGCGGGGCCGCACCCCCATTAATCTCTCGTGCATGCCTATGGAGGCCGATAACAACTGCAAAGCGGGTGCGACAGTGTCGTGGTTTCTAGCGCTCGTGAAGCGAGCGTCTGGCGCCGCCAGGTGTGGCGATGCGGGCAGGCGCGCCCGCCAAGCAGGGCATGCGTGGCTCGTTTCACAGCCTTCACAGGCAACCCCCTCCTCGTGCCCACAGTGGATGCGTCTTAGTAGACACGACAGACGGAAGGTGAGGAGGCAGCCAGGCTCTCCGTTTGCCCAGACAAAGGGACCGACGGGGCCCGCACGCAAATCTCCGTGAAGCAAGGATGATCAAGGAGAGCCGTTTTCTCAATCATGGTCCGCCGAAGCAGGGAGTACCGGATCGCTCACGCCGCCTCCTCCCCCACCGCGCCGCCCCTCGGCGCCGGCGCCGGCGCCCCCCCCGGCCCGGCCGCCAGGAAGCTCCCGCCCCTCGCCACGCGCCGCACGGCGCTGCGCCGGTGCAGCGGGCCCGTCTTGACCTTCGGGGCCGCGCACAGCGCCGCGGCCGCGCGGCGCGCGCGCTCGGGGGACCAATCAAAGGACAGCCAGGACGGGACGCGCGCCTCCATCCAAGACATGGCGGGGCGCAGCACGGGCATCACGATGGGATCCACGGCCGCCTTTTCAGCTTCCACGATCAGGTAGACTGCGGCGATGCAGCAGATGGTGCGCGCCCACTGGATGCCGTTCATGGGGGCCTGGTGGAAGAAGGCGTTGACGCCCGGGGTGTAGACCAGGAAGACCTGGCAGGGGGAGGGGGTGGGGTGGTTGGGGCGGTTGGGGTGGTAAGTGCAGGCGACGAGGGTTTGAGGGGTGTGTGCAATGGGGCGAGGGTTCTGGGTCAAGTGCAGCGAGTGAAGGTGCGGGGGATGCAGGTGAGAAAAAGCGCACGCGCACGCGGCCACGTGGATCGTGCGTCAGCTTGCGAACATCCTAGATCCCCAGCCGCATCTCACATCTGCTACCACAACCTGGAGTGAGCAGCCCCCGCTTGGCGCCACGGCTGCCCCCCATCTTACTCACCACAAGGGCGAGGGTAGAGAATATGGACGCGTAGGCGATGCGGTTGCCGTGCAGCACGCGGGGGTGGAGCGTGGACGCCTTGAGGAAGCGGCAGTTGACGAAATAGGCCACCTGGGGGTCAAGGGAGGTCGAGGCAGGGTCAACGAGGGCGCGGACGGAGGGAGCGCATCGGGGCGTGCGCGGGCGTCGAGACTACGTTCAGAAGGGAGGGGGGTCGAAAGAAAGAGCCAAGAAGGTGCAGGCTTCAACTTTTTCTGGAAGCTTGAAGGGTCGAGGCGTGCGCAGGGGTATGAAAGGTGCGGCAGGGTTCCCTGAGAACCGCAGGCTGCCGAGCAGCAGTACGGCGGCCCGCCAGACGCGCCAGCCCCGGCACGCAGGTTGCGCCGTTTGCAGGCCGCAGGGGCCGGGGAGCTTCCGCGGCCCGCGTGGCGGCGTGATGCTGGAACGCGCCGCAATCGGTGCGCCTTTTTGATTAATGTGAGTCATGTGTCGCACCTGGGATCCGACCAGCACGCTGAACGCCTCGGCGCGCCGCATGCCCAGGTCAAGGCCGTCGCGCTCGCCCCAATAGAACATGCCTGGGGTGGCCCGTTGATTAACAGAGGCGGTATTTGTGTGCATGTGCGTGCGTATGTGTGCATGTGCATGTGTGTGTGTGTGTGTGTGTGTGTGTGTGAGAG
>NW_014009161.1:0-4441 GCF_000611645.1 Monoraphidium neglectum
GCCCTGCCCTGCGAACCCCCCAACCCGCCCAACCCGCGTTCTTGCCCACTGTCAACTCGTCTCCGGGGTCCTTCCGCAAATGGCGAGCAGACAACGGCACTAGCAGGCTGCAGTCGCAGGCCTCGGACGCGCCCGCCGCGGCCGGCGGCCCCGCCGCCGCACCGCCGGCGGCGTCGCACGCGCATGCGCACGCGCACCAGCACCGGCACCACCGCGCGCACGGCCACCACCGCCATGCCGCGCCGCCGCTGGCGCCGGGCGCACCCGACGGCGCGGGCGGCGGGTGTCTGCAGGAGCTCGAGTTGGAGTCGCAAACAAACGCCGCAGCGGCCGTCGACGGCAGCCGCTGCGACGGCCCCTCCGGCAGCGCCCCCGCCGTGCTGCCCGCCGCCGGCCCCGCGGCGGCGGCGTTGATGCTGCCGCCGCAGCCGCACCCCATGGCGTCCGCGCCGATAGAGCTCGCGCTCGCCGCGCAGCAGGCAGCTGCCCAGCACCTTCTCAGCACCTCCATGCTGACTCACCTCCAGCAGCAGCTGCAGCTCCAACAGCTCGCGCACATGCAACGTGCCGCCGCCGCCGGCCAGTTTGGTCCCCTGGCGGCGCTCGCACCCGCCGGCCTGCCGGCCGCCGCGGCGACGGGCGCGCACGGCGCGTTTGCGGTGTACCAGCACCCCCCGCCGCCGGCGCACTGCCACGCGGCCGCCGACGGGGTCGCGGCCGCGCAGCGCCTGTTTGCGACGCCGCACGCGTTCCACGCCGCGCGCGCGCACCAGGCGCCGCGGCCGTCGGGCAGCCTCGACAGCCTCGCCGCGGCCGCGGCGGCGGCGTCCGAGGAGGAGGAGCGGCGGCAGCACGCGTGAAGGGCGCCGCGCGCGGGGCCCGCCGGCGCCCCCCCGCCGCTGCAATCGGCGTGCGCGGCGAAGGAAGATCTTCGCGCCGGCTCATCTGCAGGGAGCGCTCCCCGCGTGCGGCGTCGGGGGCGGCGGGCCCGGGCGACTGGGCCCTGCCCCCGATGCTTTTGTACCACATTTCATACCCAAACCCGGCACAGAGCCCCGCCGCCGCCGCCCCCTCTCACCCGCCCAACTCGCGAAGCTGGACCCGCGCGCCTTTTTGGGCGCCGCCCCCTATGCGTCCCAGCGCTGGGGGGGCCCACCGCGGGGCGAGGCTTGGAGGGAGGCCGGCCTGCGGCCAGCGGCCCCCCGCCGCCCCGGCGCGTCGGGGCACGCGCCGGGGCGGCGCGCAACGTGGCGGCCAGCGACGCCACCACCTTTGCTTGTGCCATGACCAGCCTGTTGTCCCCGCGACTGCCCTGGACCTTGCCCCTGCCTCGACGCATGTCTCCTGCGGCCGAGAGTGCGTCTTAGCGCACGCGCACCCTTTGCCCCTGCACTTTTGACCCGTCCCCAGCGCACGCGCGCCCCGACGCGCCACGTGGTCGCGGTTGTCCCGCCCGACCCTGCCCGCCCCCATTCCGCGGGCACCACGCCCCCTCTTTCCCCTGCGCGCCATGGGGGCTCGAACCCGCGCACTCCTTGGCGCCGCACCCCCTCATCATCTAACTCGTGCCGGCGTCGCGGGCGGGGGTGTCCCTCGCTCCCCCGTCCCCGGCGGCCGGCCGCGCTGTGGGCCGGGCTGGCGGTGCTTGCCACTTTGTTAGCAGTTTGCATGGTGTGGTTTCGTTCAAACACGGTTTCCTTGCCAGGCGGGTGGCTGCGGTTTGCTACCGATCCGACAATGACAAAGTGCTCTGATCCCCGTGTGGCGCCCTCTTGGGCCCCTCGGCCGGTGCTTCGGGCGCGCCTCCAGGCGCGCTCGACCGCCCCTGCCACACGCCGCCGCCGCCACCGCCGCGCCCGCCGTGCGCGCGCCCCAGCGCGTGAGTTCCGGGCGCCGGCGCAGGCGCGGCCGCGCTCGTGGGGGTCGCCCGCCGGCCCCTGCGGCCTCGCCGCTCCCCACGCCTCGCCGGGCGCTCGGGAGCCCTGCACTGCTGCACCAGGCGCACGCCTGCGCCACTCCTTTGCTGTACGCGTGTCGCATGCTCTGTTCGCTTTTTGGGGCAACCAATAAACCACCTTCGGATGTGTCTTTTCCTGCCCGCAATCACAACCGGCACGCGGTGCCGCTCGACGCATTGCGTTGCGGAACGCGTTGTGCATCATGGTCCGCCGGACACGAGGGTCGCGCTTACGGGCGCCGGCCCGTTGTAAACGCTCCGTGCATGTGTGTTGAATCGCGGGCGACTGAAGGCAGGTAGGTGTAATCAATGGTTACAGAGGGCTGTGGCAATTTGGGCAGTTGCTTGGTGCGGCAGGAGGCTTTCCAAGGGCCTGGGACGCCAGGGGCTGTGACCCTGCTGTGTGACGTAGGGCGCACAGTAAGCGTCAGCACCTGCGTGCCGCAGCGAGCTAGGTTTCGTTGGCAGCTCAAGCCTGCTTGATCAGGATCATGCGGCTGTTTAGAGACGCATTCCGGTGATGAAGAGGAAAACTAAACAAGCCTGCGATCTTGATTGCCTTGCTTGATGGACACACAATCTCAACTCCGGTAGCTGACCGTAACAATATCATCCATTATATTAGAATATGGTACACAGACCTAAAAATTCGAAAGACTGCACAGCGCTCGCGACGTACGCGCCCGCGCAGCGGGCTGCATGGGGTTCAATAATGGACGCTGAAGGCTGAAAAGAATATATAATCCGGGACAGGGCTCCCGGACGGGCTGGCCTGCTGTCCAACAGGAGCGGGCATGCGTCGGGCAGCAGTCTGTATCTTGATATGCGTGCTGGTGGCCGTTGCTGACGGCCAGGCATGCGACCAGCAGTGCAGGCAGGCCCAGCGCGCAGTGCTCGCGCGCCTGTATGACGCTCTTGGCGGCCCGCAGTGGCGCCGCAGCGCCGGCTGGCCCGCCGCGCCCGACCACTGCACCTGGGCCGGCGTCGCCTGCTGCGGCGCGGCCGCGGCGGGCGCGGTGCCGTCGGCGTGCGGGCCCGAGGGCGCGGTGGCCGCGCTCGAGCTGCCCCTCAACGGTTTAGTGGGGGAGCTCCCAGCGGATGCGTTTGCCGGCCTCGAGCCCGCACTCGAGACCCTCAACCTGTTTGGCAATCAGATCGCCGGCCCCCTGCCGCCGTCGCTGGCGGCGCTGCGGAAGCTGCGGCGCCTGCTGGTCAATGGCAACGCGCTGACCGGGCCGCTGCCGGCGGCGCTGGGCGCGCTGCCGCTGCTCGAGGAGTTTGACTTTTCGGGGAACCTGCTGACCGGTGCGCTGGGTGCGGTGGGGCGGGGGGAGGAGCGGGGCGGGGGCGAAAGGGGTTGGCGATCCCCGGCCGTGCAGCATTGCAGGGGCCGCGCATGTGTGTGGCGAGCCGCGCGGCTGCATGCGAGAGCTCGTGGCCGGCCGAATGCGGCGGCGAGGCGCGCGCATGGGCCGCGGCAGCGGGGCATGGCGGCCTCCAGGCAGCACGGCGCAGTTGCAGTCAAAGCCGAGCCATGAGCATGGCACTCTGCAGCAGCGCCGGCGCCATGCGCCCAGCGCGGCGCCTCTCGACCCTCTCATGCCCCCCTGCCCCGCCCCGCTCGCCCCTTGCGCGGCCCCGCCAGGCGCGGTCCCGCCGTCGTTCGCGTCGAGCCCCGCGCTGCGCGTGCTGCGCGGCGCGCGCAACCGGGTGGCGGCGCTGCCAGACGGCCTGCTGGCCGCACGGGCCCTGGAGGTCCTGGACTTCAGCAGCAACCGGCTGGCGGGCCCGCTGCCGCTGGCGGCCGCGGCGGCCGGCGCGGGAAACGCGAGCAGCGGCACTTCGCCGGGTGCGGCGCGGGGTGTGGGGAGCGGCCGCATCTGTGGGGGCGTCGCCCAGCCGTCCCGCGGCTCGTTGCGCCGCTTGCTTCGCCCGCACCCTCGCAATGGCCCCCTTGCACACAATGCGTGCTCACGCGCCCCCCTGCCATCGCCCCGACCCCCGCCTTATTGCAGCCCTTGGCGGCCGGCGGCCCCTGACTGAGCTCAACCTTAGGGGGAACGCGCTCACCGGCGCCGTCCCGCCGGCGCTCGCGGCGCTGCCGGCGCTGGTGCTGGACCTGGGGGCCAACCGCCTGGGCGGGCAGCTGCCGGGCAGCTTCGTGGGGAACGCGGCGCTGCGGGAGGTCTGGTTGGACGGGAACCAGCTGGAGGGGCCGCTGCCGCAGAACGGGTTCATAGGGTGAGTTGACAGGCTCGGCAGGGCCGGGGCCGCGAGTCGCCACGTGTGTGTGCGCGCGCAGTTGCGCAGGGCGCAGCGGCTGCTTCGGCGGCGGCGGCGGCGTGCGTGCGTGCGGGGGCCCGCCTGCGTGGAAGCTTCAGGGGTCGGGTTTGAGGGTGGAGGGCGCGGCGCCAATGACTTGACGCCGCGCTTGGATGCCTGTTGGCCCGCGCCTGATGCCACCGGATTCTGTGGCCGCGGCCC
>NW_014009160.1:0-4441 GCF_000611645.1 Monoraphidium neglectum
GGCAAGGGCTTGGGGGGGGGGGCGCGGGTCAACGGCCGATTGGATGCCGGCGTGCGGCAGGAGTTTTATAATCCAGGCAGCTGCTGAGCGACGTGCACACCACCCACCCTGCCGGCTGCTAACGCCCATGAAAGCAAAGCGCAGCCCCTGGTCCCCGGAAGCATCCTAGGCAGCCCCGCCTGTGCCCGCCCGCGCCTCTCGCTGATCCTTGCACACGCAACGCCCCGCGCACACGCCCCCTGGCAGGTCCCAGCTGCAGCGGGGCCTGGTGACGTCACTGGTGGCGCGCCTCTCCCCCGGGGAGACCCTGCTCGTCCTCTGCCGGCTGGCCAACCCCCTGGGGCGCGACGCGGCCTTTTCTGTGTCAATAACACACCCTGAGGAGGTGCAGCCCGTGGAGACGTCGGAGGAGCTTGCTGCCCTTGAGGCGGCGACTGGCCGCGGCCGTGAGCGCAGCGGCGCCTGCGGCGGCGTGGACGGGGAGGAGGGGGGCGGCGGCGGGGGTGCGGCGGCCGCGCGGAAGCTGCTGGTCGGGGACCGCTTGCTGCTGGGGGCGGGCGAGGCGGTGCTGGTGCCCTTCAAGCTGCGGCTACAGCCCACGGGTGATCCTGGCAGCGACTGTGGAGGAAGCGGGGACGGCAGCGGTGCCCTGCAGCGGCGTCACGTCGTGGGGGTTGCCTTCACGGCCGCGGGCCACGGCTTCCCGTCGGCGGTGGTGGAGGTCACGGTCGCGCCGCGCGGCCCCGCCGCCAGCCGGTCGCTGCGGTTCCACTGCGCCGAGGGTGAGCTGATGCGCGCCGCCGTCCCTCTGCGCACGCCCGAGCCGCCGGACGGCGCCGGCGGCGAGGGGGCGCAGGCGGCGGGCGGCGGCGCTGGAGGCATCTGGGCCGCCTGCAGCGACCCCCGGGTGGCGGTGAGCGTGGTACCCGCGCCATCAGGCGACGCAGCGGGGGCCGGCGGCGGCGGCGACGGACGAGGCACGGCGGCGCAGGGGCCGTCGGCGGTGGTGCACCTCAAGCGGAAGTGCGGGACCGCCCCCGAGGTGCGAGGAATGGCGTGGTTCCAAGGGCCGACGACTGTTTCAAGCCCTCATTCTTACTGTGCTGACGCCCGCGGGGGCCTTCTCACTGCGAGGCTTGCAGTCCATATCGACGACATTCCTTTTGTGGCGTGTCACAGTGTCTGCGTGCACACCGACGCACGGGCAAGGAGCCAACACGGACCGCCTGCGGAACCTCGGCTCACAGCAAGTCAACCCTGCACACTCCACGGTCAACCCCTGGCCGCTGGTGCCTGCAGGTCTCCAGATTCTACGTCTGGATCTATCGGGACAGCCTGGGTGCACAACCCCTGGAAGTCTGGCAGGTGGGCGGAGCACGTGTCAGGGGTGGGAGGTTGAGTGGGGGAGCAGGGGACCAATAGAGCGAGAATCTGCACACTGCGTGGCCACGTGGGTCGCTGTGGCACCTGGCACGCATCACCACCCTGGCTGCGCGATACTCATGGCTGTCACGTGCGCCTTGACTGCAGTGGGCCGCCCACTGCAGCTGCAGTGGGCCGTTCCAAATGTCGCGGACTCTGCGCGCATGCGCCCTGAACTGTCCTGTCCGCGGCTCATCTCCTCCCTGCGGCGTCATCTGACACCCAACACCCAACCAAACTTGCTTGAAGGGACCCTAAGGCAATCTTCAATCCAAGTGAACTCGTCACACTCCTTAAGTAACAACCCACACCCCCCCAACAATTTTCAAATAAACCCCACTCCAGGTCACCGTGCACGCGCTGCGCCGCATTGATGTTGCCACGTCCTATGGCCTGGAGGCCGCAGCAACCACAGCCGTCCGCCTGCCGCCGCCACCCCCCGCTGCCGCCAGCGGCCGGTCTGAGCCAGCCCCTGAGGGAGGCGCCCGGCACGCGGCCGGCACCTGCAGGCCAGAGGCCTTCAGTTCTAGACCCTCCGAGGTCAGGGTGGCTGCGAGGCCACAGCTTGACAGCGAACCAACGGCTTTCGCGGAGGGGGGCGGCGGCGACGGCAGCGACAGTGGTCGGCCGGCGGTGGCGGGGGCGGGTGGCGGCCGGCTCGAGCTCGGCGTTTGCTTCCGGCCGGCCGCGCCGGGGCGACAACGGGTCAGTGCCCATGCCAGGGGACGGGATGGGGTACAGGAGGAAGGAGGAAGGCTGGCGGCTTTGGTGTGCGTGGCAATCCCTCTTCTGTGACTGCATTTCCTCACTGGGTATCCTGATGCAGCGAGACTAAGCTTTGTGTAGGCGGCATGGCATTACCGTCACTATACATCAACCCAACACGTACATTCACACACATGCACGCCTTCCTGCCAGGTCTTGGTGAGTGTGGTGGACCCGACGGGTCCCCGGCAGCTGCTGGCTGCGCTGCTGGTGGTGGCGGAGGCGCGGACGCCGCCTGTCACCAGGACAATCCAGGTTTGTGCGTTCGTGTGTGGGGGTGTACAAGGGGGATGGATTCCTGGGAGAGGGAGGAAGGCCGGCAGGCGGGCGGCGTGGACCCGACGCAACGTCCCTGCTTAAGAGCTGACAAAAAGCAGCCAAGGACGGGAATTTGAATTTGCCTGCGCAAACGTACAGCTCGCCTCCTGTAGGCGCGTGCACGGCCCACAGCCGTCATGGTTTCGCGCTGCGCATTTTGCAGTTGCCGAGGACTCAAGTGTCTTACCGGGGAATCTTGCAAGGAGGAGTCTGTTGTCTTGCTGGCACCGCATTTCGTAGATGACTGATGTTGCGTCACCTGTGCGCCCCACCCCACCCGCCTGCGATTGGACCGCCCCCCAGGTGGACCTCTCTCGCTTGACAGCAGCAGGTCGCCAGTGGGAGCAGAGCGTCGCGCTGTCCAACCCCTACGGCGAGCCACGCACCTTTTTGCTGTCTTCCAGTGCGCCGGGCCTGGTCTCGTTCGCGCCTGCTACCAGGCTGCCGCTACCGGCGCGTGCCAGCGCGGCTGTGACGCTTGTTGTGGACGCGAGGGCCGGGGCTGAACTAGCTGGCCTGAGCCTGCAGACAGGGGGCGCATCCTCGTCGGAGCGCACCAGGGCGTGCATCACAGGCAGCAAGGGAGGCGTGCTGCTGGTGGTGGTGGTGGATGAAGAGCGGGAGACAGCGGAGGAGTGCTGGCGGCTTGTGTTTGCGTGAGCGGCACAGATGCGCAGTGCTGTTGATGTTGATGCAACACGCACAGCAAGTTGGCAGGGCGCCACTGCAGCATAGCGCATTGTAACACAACACCCAGCCTGGCATATTGGAGCGCTGCGGCCTTGAGCACTGGGATGGGGAAATTGTCAAATTTTGATGTGCAGTTTGCCGTGTTAGAGGTTTAGAGTGTCCGACGTTGACATGCCGAGATATGCTTTGGGCATTTGGCTACTGCTTGAAAACCTGCAGGCATAGTCCACACACGCGCTTTCAAAATGATGTTCCAGCCGTTTGCTGCCGCTGTCCCCGCTGCTCCCGCACCCCTGCTGCCTCTGGCTGCTGCCGTTGCTGCAGTTGTCGCTGCCCTTGCTGCTGCTCCAGCTGCTGCTGCTGTTGCTGCTGCTGCTGCTGCTGCTGCTGCTGCTGCTGCTGCTGCTGCTGCTGCTGCTGCTGCTGCTGCTGCTGCTGCTGCTGCTGCTGCTGCTGATGATGATGATGATGATGATGATGATGATGATGATGATGATGATGATGATGATGATGATGATGATGATGATGATGATGATGATGATGATGATGATGATGATGATGATGATGATGATGATGATGGTGCTGCCCCGCTTGCACGTCCAGAGCTTGGGCCACAAAAGCATTCAGCAGGGCCGAGCGACGATGCACCACAGGGGCCATCTGTAGCTGCGTTGCATGTTTGACCTGTAAGTCTGTCAACATCACGGAGGGCCGTCCGTCCCGCAAACGCCACCCGGCCTCTTCCGGCCCTGCCCGCTGCATCGCCAGCCAGTCAGGGATGCACGCCTCAGGTACAGCAGCTGTCAGTTGTCCGCCGGCTGCCATGCGCGCCGCCCGCTGCGCGGCCGCAAGCCGGCGGCAGCACCCGCTCCAGCCAGCAGAGCACCCAGTACGGCCGCCGGTGGTCATCTAAGAAGGGAACGGCTGCGCGGCAGTCTGTCACGAACACCTGCTGTACGAACTCCCGCAGGTACCTATTGCGTTGCTCCAGGCGCTGGTGGTCGTGTAGCGGTTCACACCATCCAGGTGCGCCCCACGCGCACATATATTTTTAAACCCGCATTTGCTTTGCTTTGCTCTGTTACAATCGCCAGACTCCTCCCGCCACTGTGACCAACCGGTGTGAAGCAACAACAGGGCTTTAAGCACAAGCTAGCCGCCCAAGGCAAGCGGCAACACACGTAACAACATACAAGCCAAGATAAAGCTGCAGATATACAAACAGAGCAATGGGGGCGCACTGCAC